>NC_034174.2:70550195-70705195 GCF_002021735.2 Oncorhynchus kisutch | reverse complement strand
ATGGTCCATATCAGCATGGTCCATATCAGCATGGTCTATATCAGCATGGTCCATATCCCCATGGTCCATATCAGCATGGTCCATATCACCATGGTCCATATCAGCATGGTCCATATCACCATGGTCCATATCACCATGGTCCATTTCACCATGGTTCATATCACCATGGTCCATATCACCATGGTCCATATCACCATGGTTCATATCACCATGGTCCATATCACCATGGTCCATATCACCATGGTCCATATCACCATGGTCCATATCACCATGGTTCACATCACCATGGTTCATATCACCATGGTCCATATCACCATGGTCCATATCACCATGGTCCATATCACCATGGTCCATATCACCATGGTTCATATCACCATGGTTCATATCACCATGGTTAATTTCACCATGGTCCATATCCCCATGGTCCATATCACCATGGTCCATATCAACATGGTCCATATCCCCATGGTCCATATCACCATGGTCCATATCCCCATGGTCCATATCACCATGGTCCATATCACCGTGGTCCATATCACCGTGGTCCATATCAACATGGTCCATATCCCCATGGTCCATATCACCATGGTCCATATCACCATGGTCCATATCACCATGGTCCATATCAGCATGGTCCATATCAGCATGGTCCATATCAGCATGGTCCATATCACCATGGTCCATATCACCATGGTCCATATCACCATGGTCCAAATCACCATGGTCCATATCACCATGGTCCATATCACCATGGTCCATATCAACATGGTCCATATCACCATGGTCCATATCACCATGGTCCATATCAGCATGGTCCATATCACCATGGTTCATATCAGCATGGTCCATATCACCATGGTCCATATCACCATGGTTCATATCACCATGGTCCATATCACCATGGTCCATATCACCATGGTCCATATCACCATGGTCCATATCACCATGGTTCATATCAGCATGGTCCATATCACCATGGTCCATATCACCATGGTCCATATCACCATGGTCCATATCACCATGGTTCATATCAGCATGGTCCATATCACCATGGTCCATATCACCATGGTCCAAATCACCATGGTCCATATCACCATGGTCCATATCACCATGGTCCATATCACCATGGTCTATATCACCATGGTCCATATCACCATGGTCCAAATCACCATGGTCCATATCACCATGGTCCATATCCCCATGGTCCATATCACCATGGTCCATATCCCCATGGTCCATATCACCATGGTCCATATCACCATGGTACATATCACCATGGTCCATATCCCCATGGTCCATATCACCATGGTCCATATCCCCATGGTCCATATCACCATGGACTCACAATGGAATTTTCCAGCACTAAGTCTTAACAACACAAAAACGGTTACCTTCTTTTGTACTTTGACTATGTCTTCCCTTTATCTTCAGAATAGAGGTTATCAGTGAGTTTGGTTGTCAGGACACGGTTCATCCTAAACAAACAAATGAAGTCTTCTTTTAGCGTGGCAGGACACTCAGGACAGAACCCCAACAGGCTGGAAGGAATGCTTTTAACAATATGCTGTTGGACATATTGGAACACGAGACCTCCAGAGATTGACGCATTCCAGGGGGGCATTTTTGTTGCTCTTCAAACCTCAGTCAACGCTGCTATCTCCTTCTCCCCCCCCCCCCCCCCCGGTCCAGAGTCTCGGCTCTCTACGTCCCAGTTTGGGATCCGACTGGGGCGTCGATGTACTAATCGCCTAAGAATGCAGCTTTACACAGACCCAAACACACCCTAACCTTCTGGGCATCAGAGGTCCTGTCTGCCCCAACCATCTGCGTTCTGGATTATGGAAAACCTCTCGTCTGGTGAAAAATGGAAAGGAAGATGTCTCTTTTAAATAGCTACACAGAGTGCCCTAAAAGTTTTTTTGGGGTGAATCACCTACAAGTCCTTAAAAGTCTCCACCAGTGTGTTAGTTGATGCTCAGGGTCTTGACATCTACCTGACCATGTGAATAACTCAGAAAAGAGTCACTTTCATGTCTCTACCCAAGTACCCGAATGGTCTTGAATTACATTTTAGGTGATACCTAGGTCCCAAAGTATTTCCTGATCAGCAAGCCAAGATAAACCCCTGGCTTTATGGATTGCCTACTGTTTGTTCCAACATCCACTGAAATGTTAATTCTAGTAATCGTAATGTAACAATAGATTTTCTCAATTCTGTTGAGCTTTAGAAATCCTTATCAGAGGAGGCTGTTGGGAGGAGCTATAGGAGGATGGTCTCATTGTAATTGCTGTAATGGAATAAATTAAAGGTATCAAGCAGGTTCTTTCTATATGTTAGATGTGTTTGATACGGTTCCATTCATTCTAATTCCAGCCAATTTTAATGAGCCCATGCTCCTATAGCTCCTCCCACTGGCCTCCTCCCACCGGCCTCCATTTAGTCTAAATCCTGGAGGCAGAACTGAGCGATCTCCTCTTAGATAGGCTAGCTGCAATGTCAAAATGGACAATATTGTAAAAATGTATGAGAAAAAAACTGCTTTTGGTCTTAATTCAAGGTTAAAGTTGGGCATTGGAGTTAGCAGTGTGGTTAGGGTTATGGTTAGATGTAGGATTAAAATCTGATTTCATGGCTATGCCAGCTAGTGACCACTCTGCATAGCTGCCTCTAGAACAAGATTCATGACAAAGAACACTAACATGCGTTCTACTCAAGGGGAATTTCTTCAACCGCTGGCATCTAACACAATCCCACACAACCTCCGACATCAGCTAGTAGTTCAGACAGTGTGGCTGTGTGTGTGTGTGTGTGTGTGTGTGTGTGTGTGTGTGTGTGTGTGTGTGTGTGTGTGTGTGTGTGTGTGTGTGTGTGTGTGTGTGTGTGTGTGTGTGTGTGTGTGTGTGTGTGTGTGTGTGGTAGTTCGGCTTTGATTAACCCATGGATCAGACGATGCCTGTGCATCCGGTTAATAGGGTAGTCAGGTCAGGAAGTTGGGGGAAACACATGGAACCAACTTCCAGCACAACTATGCCAAACATCTTTTCTCCATCTCTCCCTCTCACTCTCTCTCTCGCCATCTCTCTCTCTGTCCTTTACAGTTGGGATAACAGTCGGGGGCCCAGATTCCACATGGCACATTATCAGTGTGTTGAAAGCACCTGACTGCTATGTGACAGTCTGCCACAGTGTCAGTCAGTGACAGTTCCCCTTTAGAGGGGACGGGAGGGGGAGAGGAGGGGCGAAAGGGGTGGGAAAGAGGTTGATCCATTTGATACTGGTTCTCACTGGACACCCTGACAGGAGCTGTCGTTGGAGTGGTGGGAGGGCGAGGTGGGGGCAGGGTGGGGTTCTTATCCATCAAAGACCCACCCCTATCTGCCGCGCTGTCTGTCAAATCCTGGGGGGTCGTGTTTGGATAAGGTTAGGGACTGGGTTGTGTGTGCGTGTGTGTGTGTGGGTGTGTGTCATGACAACACCTCTGCTGTCTAGCTTGGATCGTTAGGACATGGCACCCTGGCCTCATGTTACTGTGCTCCTACTGCCTAGGGTGAGGGGGGTGAGGGGTGAGGGTAGGGGGCACAGGGTAACATCAGAGGGAACGACCTAAACTGGAGAGAACTTTAACATTTGCTCGTTGCACTTTTGCCCTGAATATACAGACAATATGTAGACATCCCCCTACAGATGTAATCTAATACAAGTCACCGTCTCATTTCTGAAGAGAGTTAGAGTTCAATAACAAAGCCTTCAGAAATGATTCACAACCCTTGACTTTTTCCACATTTCGTTGTGTTACAAAGTGAGATCAAAATTGATTTCATTGTAATTTTTTTGTCAATGATGTACACAGAGTATTTAAATGTCAAAGTGTAAGAAAAATTGGAACATTTGTCCCCCCCAAAAATAACCAAAAATAAAACACTAATATATCTTGATTAGATAAGTATTCAACCCCCTGAGTCAATGCATGTTAGAATCACATTTGGCAGCAATTACAGCTGTGAGTCTATCTGGGAAAGTCTCTAAGAGCTTTGCACACCTGGATTGTACAATATTAGCATATTCTTTTTTTATTTATTATTCAAGCTCTGTCAAGATGGTTGTTGATCATTGCTAGATAACCATTTTCAAGTATTGTCATAGATTTTCAAGCCATTTTAAGTCAAACTGTTAGTAGGCCACTCAGGAACATTCATCATCATCTTGGTAAGCAACTGCAGTGTATATTTGGCCTTGTGTGTTAGGTTAGTGTCCTGCTGAAAGGTACATTCATCTCCCAGTGTCTGTTGGAAAGCAGACTGAACCAGGTTTTCCTCTACGATTTTGCCTGTGCTTAGCTTTATTCCATTTATTTTAATGCCAAAGCATTCCCTAGTCCTTGCCGATGACAAGCATACCCATAACAGGATGCAGCCTCTACCATGCTTGAATATATGAAGTGGTCCTCAGTAATGTGTTGTGTTGGATTTGCCCAAAATGTAACACTTTGTATTCAGGACATAAAGTTCATTTCTTTACCACATTTTTTTTGTGAATACTTTCTGAAGGCAAAAGTAGCCTGTTGTTTTTACCACAGTTTTACACCAGTCCCTCCTGTATAACCCAATCCTTATTAGTCTATTACAAACTGTGCATTTGGGATCTGCTTGATCTCATTAAATGTCTTTGTATTGTTCGAAATGACCTGAAAATCCCAAAGTAAACGTTGGTTATTGACAAAACACACTTTTGTTCATTTTCACACACACACACAAAGAATAAGCTTAAGAAATAGGGATAGCGCCATAGTCTATTTTTGACTCCAGAGGTGTTTGTATATTGTGTCAGGAAACCATAAAACCAACAGTTGTGATTAAGGAGGACACGGAGAGAAAGACAACCAGTAATCTTGTGGTCTTCCGGTACATACAGATGAAGGATCTTAAATCGATCACCCAGTGGTTGCAAGAAATTTCCCACACAGCAGGAAATGCACATTTGTAGTGTAATTCAAGGTTTAAAAAGGCTTCTGACCTTTGTAATTTCCACCTAAATATGTCACACCTTATTTTCAAAAATGTATCAACCCCTACAAATAAATGTCCATTCATTATAATCCACACAATAGTTCAGATGTCTTGTTGCTGCAGGATTATTTTCCTGCTGCGAGATACTGGTCAAATGAAGATCCTTTGCCTGTAGCCAGTTTGGCCAGGAGAGCCTATACCACCTCTATAACCAGTGGTCATTATCATTCTAGCACCATGGCGGTGGCGTCACAACAGTACGTTTGGCAGCAGGACTGGTGACAGAATGGGCCAGCAGGACTGGTGACAGAATGGGCCAGCAGGACTGGTGACAGAACGGGCCAGCAGGACTGGTGACAGAATGGGCCAGCAGGACTGGTGACAGAATGGGCCAGCAGGACTGGTGACAGAATGGGCCAGCAGGACTGGTGACAGAACGGGCCAGAGGTGATCTTAAACTTAACTGCTGTGCTGTGAGATTTTGGAATCCTAGATGTTGTCTGCGTTTTGATCATTTAGTTTTCTTCTTCTCTGTCACTTGACTATCATTTACACTTTCTTACGTTGTATTGTGGCTTTGATATCAGCCTCTCAAACTGTTGACGAATCTCATTTCGGCTGTTACTTGAGTTTTCCCATCTGTGGTTAGTTAGCTCCCTCTACTGTTAAATGTGTATCATACAGGACAATTATGCCAATGCAGCAAGAGGCTTAATAACCACTACACCGCACGATCATTAGTACAATAGTACCCTTTAGTCAATGGTACTCTTTATACATTTGATATTAGTCACATCATTTGTTTACTATTGATACGATGTGCACCAGGACATTTTACCTTTTGAAAACAACACTTTTGTATTTGTCATGCCCATGCTACGCGATTGTAGCGTTGCAATTCAATCTTGAAATCTTGTATTGTTTTCACATCAACCGCAAAACACACAGACACACCAATGACTGTAAAGAGAACCTCCTCCCCAGCTCATCTTCTCCTCCCCCTCCCCCTTCCCTCCTATCCTTCACCTCCTCCACCCCACCCTACCTCCTCTCCTTTTTTCTTTTCTTTTTTTAAAATCTTTTTTTTACCTTTATTTAACCAGGCAAGTCAGTTAAGAACATATTCTTATTTTCAATGACGGCCTGGGAACAGTGGGTTAACTGCCTGTTCAGGGGCAGAACGACAGATTTGTACCTTGTCAGCTCGGGGGTTTGAACTCGCAACCTTCTGGTTACTAGTCCAACGCTCTAACCACTAGGCTACGCTGCCGTCCTTCTCCTCCTCCCCTACCTCCTCCCCCTCTATCCCTACCTCCTCTCCTTCTCCTCCTCCCCTACCTCCTTCCCGTCTATCCCTATCCCCTCTCATTCTCCTCCTCCCCTACCTCCTCCCCCTCTATCCCTACCTCCTCTCCTTCTCCTCCTCCCCTACCTCCTCCCCCTCTATCCCTACCTCCTCTCCTATCCTTCACCTCCTCCCCTACCCCACCCTACCTCCTCTCCTTCTCCTCCTCCCCTACCTCCTCCCCCTCTATCCCTACCTCCTCTCCTTCTCCTCCTCCCCTACCTCCTTCCCGTCTATCCCTACCCCTCTCCTTCTCCTCCTCCCCTACCTCCTACCTCCTCCCCCTCTATCCCTACATCCTCTCCTTCTCCTTCTCCTCCTCCCCTACCTCCTCCCCCTCTATCCCTACCTCCTCTCCTTCTCCTCCTCCCCCTCTACCCCTACCTCCTCCTATCCGTGATGTGATCTATAAATAGTCTCTCATCAGTAGATGGCGAGTGGTGTTGACCCTGGCCTTCTCTCCCTCCAACCCTCCGTCCAGCAGAGAGAGAGAGGTGATTGATGGGGGCTCAGGCCCCGGGCCAACCTTCCACTTGGGCCCTGCTGGCTGGCTGTATAAATAATGGCAGGTCAGAGCCACTGAGGATGGAGGGATGGAGGGAGGAAAGAGGAGAGAAGAGGAAAGCACTCTAATGTTCTTGCTCACAGGTACTGCATTGTTAGTGTGCAGAATGTCTCAGTTTCTCTCCTTTTTTTCTCCCTCTCTATCCCTTATTTCCCTCTCTTCCATCTCTCCCTTTCTCTCTCCCTATCTATCTCTATCCCTCTCTCTCTTTCCCTATCTCCCTCCCTCCCCCTCTCTCTCTCTCTCTCTCTCTCTCTCTCTCTCTCTCTCTCTCCTTCTCTCTCTGTATCTCTCTCTCCTTCTCTCTCTCTCTCTCTCTCTCTCTCTCTCTTAATTCAATTCAAAGGGCTTTATTGGCATGGGAAACATGTGTTTACATTGTCAAAGCAAGTGAAATAGATTATAAACAAAAGTGAAATAAACAATCAAAAATTAAGTTAACCTTACACTCACAAAGTTCCAAAATAATAAAGACATTTCGAATGTCATATGTCTATATACTGTACAGTGTTGTAATTCTTTTAATTTTTTAATTTTTTAATTTTACCTTTATTTAACCAGGTAGGCAAGTTGAGAACAAGTTCTCATTTACAATTGCGACCTGGCCAAGATAAAGCAAAGCAGTTCGACACATACAACGACACAGAGTTACACATGGAGTAAAACAAACATACAGTCAATAATACAGTAGAAACAAGTCTATATACAATGTGAGCAAGTGAGGTGCGATAAGGGAGGTAAAGGCAAAAAAAGGCCATGGTGGCGAAGTAAATACAATATAGCAAGTAAAACACTGGAATGGTAGATTTGCAGTAGAAGAATGTGCAAAGTAGAAATAAAAATAATGGGGTGCAAAGGAGCAAAATAAATAAATAAAATAAATACAGTAGGGAAAGAGGTAGTTGTTTGGGCTAAATTATAGGTGGGCTATGTACAGGTGCAGTAATCTGTGAGCTGCTCTGACAGTTGGTGCTTAAAGCTAGTGAGGGAGATAAGTGTTTCCAGTTTCAGAGATTTTTGTAGTTCGTTCCAGTCATTGGCAGCAGAGAACTGGAAGGAGAGGCGGCCAAAGAAAGAATTGGTTTTGGGGGTGACCAGAGAGATATACCTGCTGGAGCGCATGCTACAGGTGGGTGATGCTATGGTGACCAGCGAGCTGAGATAAGGGGGGACTTTACCTAGCAGGGTCTTGTAGATGACATGGAGCCAGTGGGTTTGGCAACGAGTATGAAGCGAGGGCCAGCCAACGAGAGCGTACAGGTCACAATGGTGGGTAGTATATGGGGCTTTGGTGACAAAACGGATGGCACTGTGATAGACTGCATCCAATTTGTTGAGTAGGGTATTGGAGGCTATTTTGTAAATGACATCGCCGAAGTTGAGGATTGGTAGGATGGTTAGTTTTACAAGGGTATGTTTGGCAGCATGAGTGAAGGATGCTTTGTTGCGAAATAGGAAGCCAATTCTAGATTTAACTTTGGATTGGAGATGTTTGATGTGGGTCTGGAAGGAGAGTTTACAGTCTAACCAGACACCCAGGTATTTGTAGTTGTCCACGTATTCTAAGTCAGAGCCGTCCAGAGTAGTGATGTTGGACAGGCGGGCAGGTGCAGGCAGCGATCGGTTGAAGAGCATGCAATTAGTTTGACTTGTATTTAAGAGCAATTGGAGGCCATGGAAGGAGAGTTGTATGGCATTGAAGCTTGCCTGGAGGGTTGTTAACACAGTGTCCAAAGAAGGGCCAGAAGTATACAGAATGGTGTCGTCTGCGTAGAGGTGGATCAGAGACTCACCAGCAGCAAGAGCGACATCATTGATGTATACAGAGAAGAGAGTCGGTCCAAGAATTATAATGGAGTGCAAATAGTTAAAGTACAAAAGGGAAAATTAATAAACATAAATATGGGTTGTATTTACAATGGTGTTTTTTATTCACTTGTTGCCCTTTTTTTGTGGCAACAGGTCACAAATCTTACTGCTGTGATGACACACTGTGGTATTTCACCCAATAGATATGGGAGTGTGTAATCTGAGGGAAATATGTTTTTCTAATATGGTCATACATTTGGCAGGAAGTTAGGAAGTGCAGCTCAGTTTCTACCTAATTCTGTGGGCAATGTGCGATTAGCCTGTCTTCTCTTGAGAGCCAGGCCTGCCTACGGCAGCCTCTCTCAATAACAAGACTATGCCCACTGAGTCTGTACATAGTCAAAGCTTTCCTTAATTTTGGGTCAGTCAGAGTGGTCAGGTATTCTGCCACTGTGTACTCTCTGTTTAGGGCCAAATAGCATCTAGTTTGCCCAGTTTTTTTGTTAATTCTTTCCAATGTGTCAAGTAATTATTTTCTTGTTTTCTCATGATTTGGTTGGGTTTAATTGTGTTGCTGTCCTGGGGCTCTGTAGGGTTTGTTTGTGTTTGTGAACAGAGCCCCAGGACCAACTTGCTAAAGGGACTCTTCTCCAGGTTCATCTCTATGTAGGTGATGACTTTGTTAAGGAAGATCTGGTAATCGCTTCCTTTTAGGTGGTTGTAGAATTGAACAGCTCTTTTCTGGATTTTGATAATTAGTGCGTATTGACCTGATTCTGCTCTGCGTGCATTATTTGGTGTTTTTCATTGTACACAGAGTATAGTTTTCGTGTTTGTCCCATTTAGTGAATTCTTGATTGGTGAGCAGACCCCAGACCTCACAACCATAAAGGGCAATGGGTTCTGTAACTGATTCAAATATATTTAGTCAGATCCTAATTGGTGTGTCGAATTTTATGTTCCTTTTGATGGTGTAGAAGGCCCTTTTTGCCTTGTCTCTCAGCTCGTTCACAGCTTTGTGGAAGTTATCTGTAGCCCGAGGTATGTCAAATCAAATCAAATCAAATTTTATTTGTCACATACACATGGTTAGCAGATGTTAATGCGAGTGTAGCGAAATGCTTGTGCTTCTAGTTCCGACAATGCAGTAATAACGAACAAGTAATCTAACTAACAATTCCAAAAAACTACTACCTTATAGACACAAGTGTAAGGGGATAAAGAATATGTACATAAGGATATATGAATGAGTGATGGTACAGAGCAGCATAGGCAAGATACAGTAGATGATATCGAGTACAGTATAACATATGAGATGAGTATGTAAACAAAGTGGCATAGTTAAAGTGGCTAGTGATACATGTATTACATAAGGATGCCATCGATGATATAGAGTACAGTATATACGAATGCATATGAGATGAATAATGTAGGGTAAGTAACATTATATAAGGTAGCATTGTTTAAAATGGCTAGTGATATATTTACATAATTTCCCATCAATTCCCATTATTAAAGTGGCTGGAGTTGAGTCAGTGTCATTGACAGTGTGTTGGCAGCAGCCACTCAATGTTAGTGGTGGCTGTTTAACAGTCTGATGGCCTTGAGATAGAAGCTGTTTTTCAGTCTCTCGGTCCCAGCTTTGATGCACCTGTACTGACCTCGCCTTCTGGATGACAGAGGGGTGAACAGGCAGTGGCTCGGGTGGTTGATGTCCTTGATGATCTTTATGGCCTTCCTGTAGCATCGGGTGGTGTAGGTGTCCTGGAGGGCAGGTAGTTTGCCCCCGGTGATGCGTTGTGCAGACCTCACTACCCTCTGGAGAGCCTTACGGTTGAGGGCGGTGCAGTTGCCATACCAGGCGGTGATACAGCCCGCCAGGATGCTCTCGATTGTGCATCTGTAGAAGTTTGTGAGTGCTTTTGGTGACAAGCCGAATTTCTTCAGCCTCCTGAGGTTGAAGAGGCGCTGCTGCGCCTTCTTCACGATGCTGTCTGTGTGAGTGGACCAATTCAGTTTGTCTGTGATGTGTATGCCGAGGAACTTAAAACTTGCTACCCTCTCCACTACTGTTCCATCGATGTGGATAGGGGGGTGTTCCCTCTGCTGTTTCCTGAAGTCCACAATCATCTCCTTAGTTTTGTTGACGTTGAGTGTGAGGTTATTTTCCTGACACCACACTCCGATGGCCCTCACCTCCTCCCTGTAGGCCGTCTCGTCGTTGTTGGTAATCAAGCCTACCACTGTTGTGTCGTCCGCAAACTTGATGATTGAGTTGGAGGCGTGCGTGGCCACGCAGTCGTGGGTGAACAGGGAGTACAGGAGAGGGCTCAGAACGCACCCTTGTGGGGCCCCAGTGTTGAGGATCAGCGGGGAGGAGATGTTGTTGCCTACCCTCACCACCTGGGGGCGGCCCGTCAGGAAGTCCAGTACCCAGTTGAACAGGGCGGGATCGAG
Organism: Oncorhynchus kisutch; assembly: GCF_002021735.2. Lineage (NCBI taxonomy): Eukaryota > Metazoa > Chordata > Actinopteri > Salmoniformes > Salmonidae > Oncorhynchus > Oncorhynchus kisutch. The sequence goes on along the minus strand of NC_034174.2, from coordinate 70,694,012 downwards.
ACCCAGGGTCTCGAGCTTGATGACGAGCTTGGAGGGTACTATGGTGTTGAATGCCGAGCTGTAGTCGATGAACAGCATTCTCACATAGGTATTCCTCTTGTCCAGATGGGTTAGGGCAGTGTGCAGTGTGGTTGAGATTGCATCGTCTGTGGACCTATTTGGGCGGTAAGCAAACTGGAGTGTGTCTAGGGTGTCAGGTAGGGTGGAGGTGATATGGTCCTTGACTAGTCTCTCAAAGCACTTCATGATGACGGATGTGAGTGCTACGGGGCGGTAGTCATTTAGCTCAGTTACCTTAGCTTTCTTGGGAACAGGAACAATGGTGGCCCTCTTGAAGCATGTGGGAACAGCAGACTGGTATAGGGATTGATTGAATATGTCCGTAAACACACCGGCCAGCTGGTCTGCGCATGCTCTGAGGGCGCGGCTGGGGATGCCGTCTGGGCCTGCAGCCTTGCGAGGGTTAACACGTTTAAATGTCTTACTCACCTCGGCTGCAGTGAAGGAGAGACCGCATGTTTTCGTTGCAGGCCGTGTCAGTGGCACTGTATTGTCCTCAAAGCGGGCAAAAAAGTTATTTAGTCTGCCTGGGAGCAAGACATCCTGGTCCGTGACTGGGCTGGATTTCTTCTTGTAGTCCGTGATTGACTGTAGACCCTGCCACATGCCTCTTGTGTCTGAGCCGTTGACTTGAGATTCTACTTTGTCTCTGTACTGGCGCTTAGCTTGTTTGATAGCCTTGCGGAGGGAATAGCTGCACTGTTTGTATTCGGTCATGTTACCAGACACCTTGCCCTGATTAAAAGCAGTGGTTCGCGCTTTCAGTTTCACACGAATGCTGCCATCAATCCACGGTTTCTGGTTAGGGAATGTTTTAATCGTTGCTATGGGAACGACATCTTCAACGCACGTTCTAATGAACTCGCACACCGAATCAGCGTATTCGTCAATGTTGTTATCTGACGCAATACGAAACATCTCCCAGTCCACGTGATGGAAGCAGTCTTGGAGTGTGGAGTCAGCTTGGTCGGACCAGCGTTGGACAGACCTCAGCGTGGGAGCCTCTTGTTTTAGTTTCTGTCTGTAGGCAGGGATCAACAAAATGGAGTCGTGGTCAGCTTTTCCGAAAGGGGGGCGGGGCAGGGCCTTATATGCGTCGCGGAAGTTAGAGTAACAATGATCCAAGGTCTTTCCACCCCTGGTTGCGCAATCGATATGCTGATAACATTTAGGGAGTCTTGTTTTCAGATTAGCCTTGTTAAAATCCCCAGCTACAATGAATGCAGCCTCGGATAAATTGTTTCCAGTTTGCAGAGAGTTAAATAAAGTTCGTTCAGAGCCATCGATGTGTCTGCTTGGGGGGGATATATACGGCTGTGATTATAATCGAAGAGAATTCTCTTGGTAGATAATGCGGTCTACATTTGATTGTGAGGAATTCTAAATCAGGTGAACAGAAGGATTTGAGTTCCTGTATGTTTCTTTCATCACACCATGTCACGTTGGCCATAAGGCATACGCCCCCGCCCCTCTTCTTACCGGAAAGATGTTTGTTTCTGTCGGCGCGATGCGTGGAGAAACCCGTTGGCTGCACCGCTTCGGATAGCGTCTCTCCGGTGAGCCATGTTTCCGTGAAGCAGAGAACGTTACAGTCTCTGATGTCCCTCTGGAATGCTACCCTTGCTCGGATTTCATCAACCTTGTTGTCAAGAGACTGGACATTGGCAAGAAGAATGCTAGGGAGTGGTGCACGGTGTGCCCGTCTCCGGAGTCTGACCAGAAGACCGCCTCGTTTCCCTCTCTTTCGGAGTCGTTTTTTTGGGTCGCTGCATGGAATGCACTCCGTTGTCCTGTTTGTAAGGCAGAACACAGGATCCGCGTCAGGAAAAACATATTCTTGGTCGTACTGATGGTGAGTTGACGCTGATCTTATATTCAGTAGTTCTTCTCGACTGTATGTAATGAAACCTAAGATGACCTGGGGTACTAATGTAAGAAATAACACGTAAAAAAACAAAAAACTGCATAGTTTCCTAGGAACGCGAAGCGAGGCGGCCATCTCTGTCGGCGCCGGAAGTAACACATGTATAGTAACACATGCACTGTTGCCCATGTAAGCTCATGGGCAAAAAGTGTCTAGATGGAATTTGTATTTGTGGTCCTGACAACTGGATCTTTTTTGGAACACTATTATTTTTGTCTTACTGAGATTTACTGTCAGGGCCCAGGCCTGTCAGGGCCCAGGTCTGACAGAATCTGTGCAGAAGATCTGGGTTCTGCTGTAGGTCCCACTTGGTTGGGGACAGAAGCACCAGATCATCAGCAAAAGGTAGACATTTGACTTCAGATTCTAGTAGGGTAAGGCCGGGTGCCTTCAACAATTCGATATATATGTTGAAGAGGGTGGGGCTCAACCTGCATCCCTGTCTCACCCCACAGCTCTATGGAAAACTATTTGTGTTTTTTGCCCATTTTAACTGCACACTTGCTGTTTGTGTACATTGATTTTATAATGTTGTATGTTTTCCCCCCAACACTGATTTCCATCAATTTGTATCACAGACCGTCATGCCATATGTAGTCAAAAGATTTTTTGAAATAAGCAAAGCATGAGAAGACTTTGCCTTTGTTTAAGTTTGTTTATCAGTTAGGGTGTGCAGGATGAATACGTGGTCTGTTGTACAGTAATTTGGTAAAAAGTCCAATTTACATTTGCTCAGCATGTGGTTTTCACAGAGGAAATGTTGGAGTCTGCTGTTAATGATAATACAGAGGATTTTCCCAAGGTTGCTGTTGACTCATATCCCACAGTAGTTATTGAGGTCAAATTTGTTTCCACATTTTGTGGATTGGGGTGATCAGTCCTTGGTTCCAAATACTGGGGAAGATGCCAGAGCTGAGGATGATGTTAAAGAGTTTAAGTATAGCCAATTGGAATTTGTGGTCTGTATATTTTATAATTTAATTTAGGATAGCATCAACACCATAGCTTTGGAGGGTTTGTATTTTGTCCTGTAGTTTATTCAATGTAATTGGAGAATCCAGTGGGTTCTGGCAGTCTTTAATAGTTGATTCTAAGATCTGTATTTGATCATGTATGTTTTTTCCATTTGTGTTTTTATAGAGACAAAAATATTGGAGAAGTGGTTTATCCATACATCTCTGTTTTGGATTGGCTCTTTGTGTTGTTGTGTGTTTAGAGTGTTCCAATTTTCCCAGAAGTGGTTAGATTTTGTAGATTCTTCAATTACCTTGATTCCTGACGTGCTGATCCTTCTTTTTCCGTAGTGTATTTCTGTATTGTTTTAGTGATTCACCATAGTGAAGGCGTAGACTCAGGTTTTTTGGGTCTCTACGTTTTTGGTTGGATAGGTTTCTTAAGTTTGTTCTTAGGTTTTTGCATTCTTCATCAAATTATCTTTGGTTTTCTGTTTGAATTTTTTCCAATGTATTTGATGAAGTCTGGGTTCCGTGCTCTTAAGGCCAAAGGCAGATGACCTCAGACCTCTCTCTCTCTCTCTCCCATCTCTCATTCTCTCTCTCACTCTCTCTCATCCTCTCTCTCTATCATCGCTTTGGCCTTTTGACGACCAACTTTGATTTCCTGGCTAATTCCTCCTGGTCTAGAGAATCGATCCTAACTCTGCCTGTCTGTGATCTCTCTGATCCATGTGATCTCTCTACTGCTGAGTAAGAGTAAAAGTCCACTCTCACTAGCTCTAACAGGGTCATCCTTCACATGTGAATGTAGACACACACACACACACACGCACACGCACACGCACTCGCACACACACACACACACACACACACACACACACACACACACACACACACACACACACACACACACACACACACACACACACACACTTAATTAACAGAGTCGTCGCTCACACACACCTTCCTGTATTGGGCCCAGTAGTCATATTAACTCCATAATACCAAAGTGTGACATTTTACTGTGTGGCTCCTCAGATCTGCATCAATACCATCAGCTTCTCAAGTCAATAAAGGTGGATTAGGTAGCAGTGGAAATAAGAGGAACCAGCAAAATATAACCAGGCAGCTTGTTGTGCTTGGATACACACAGCTTATATCATTGCCAGGATGATAAATACAAGGGGTTAGCTCCCATCTCCGAGACCTGAGGGAGGCATTGAACTCTGCCTCTGCAATAATGACTTTGTCCACCGAATCGATCCACTGTTGATCCATGTACAGTAATTCTTAGATCATCAACACCGTGATGTGTGTGTGAGCAGGGGGTGGGGGGACGGATAGGTGCGTGTGTGTGTGTGTGTGTGTGTGTGTGTGTGGGTGGGTGGGCGGGGGGTGGGGGGGGGGGGATGGATAGGTGCGTGTGTGTGTGTGTGTGTGGGGGCGGGGGGTGGGGGACTGATAGGTGCTTGTTTGTGTGTGTGTGTGTGTGCGCACGCACGCATGTCTCTCTCTGTGTGTGTGTGTGTGTGTGTGTGTGTGTGTGTGTGTGTGTGTGTGTGTGTGTGTGTGTGTGTGTGTGTGTGTGTGTGTGTGTGTGTGTGTGTGTGCATTTGTGGGCATGAGCTCCCTACTGCAATAACTTCAAGTCATATTCCGGTGCTCCATCCAGGTGACAAGTTAACGACGTGGAGGCCTTGGCCTCGATTTGGGACCAGCTCAGAGGTGTTCTAATAATTTCTCCTCGTTGGAGACGCACCTTCAGAGCAATATCTGTCCATCTCTCTCAGGAGTTCACTTATTACTTATTTGAGCTACATTTCTTTTTAGTTTTACCTCCATTGCAGAAGGCTCTTTCTCAATTTGTCTTTCCTTGATTCCTTGCATCCTCTCGCCTCATCTGCTTCAAGATCATTGGAGAAGAAAGTCTGAGGGGAGGGACCTTGAACTGTCTTCTCCAATACAGTTGAGAAGGAGGCAAGGAGATAGGATGTGAGGAAAGACTGAAAAAGAGTGTCCAAGACTAGTACGCATCTATCTGTCTCTGATTTGGAACGTGGCCGCTTTAGGGTCCGAGGAGACTTAGCCCGTCCTCTTTAGGCTGTGCGCTTTTTCCTGGTTGAGAGGGAGCTATACTTCATTGTCATTTCACCCTCTCCTTAGGTCGATATAATGGTGAGAGACATATAGCCCAGCCTCTGCGGTGTTCTGGCTGCAGAAGGGGTTTAAGAGTTCACACTGACAGAGTGACAAAAAAGGGGCCCTTGGGTATGAACGACGGATGGGATATGCCCTCTTTTTCCCACAATGCAATCTGTCTAGGACTGATCCTCTTAGTGTGAGACAGCAGCTGGGGTCATATTGGGGTGTGTGCGTCAACACACACACACACACACACACACACACACACACACACACACACACACACACACACACACACACACACACACAGCTGGGGCATTTGGACAGAAGGGCAGTTTACCTTCTGTCTGGACAGAGACATAGCTCATCTGGAAGGTCTGGGGCCACAGGCTGCTTCCCTGACACCACTGTTCTTAAGTGGGGATTTAGGAGGGGATGGCCTTTCAGTCCCCTGTGTGCAGGCTTTTGTTCCAGCCTGGTGCTAACACACCTGATTCCATTAATCAAGGGCTTGATTATTGGTTAGATGAATCAGGTGTGTTTCTGCTAGGTTGGAAGAAGAACTTGAACAAAACTGATTTAGGAAGCCGATGTTTACCAGACGGGGAACCTGCAGGTATCACTGGACATGTTTGTGAGGTGCTGTAGCTTGTCTACTAGTAATTACATTTGGTTTTCTTGTCCGATATACACACATCTCCTCTTGCCAACTGGTGCCCCTACCGTCATTTTTGCATCCACAAAATAGATAGGGAAGACATTTTCTGGCATAATACATCCATCTTCCACTCTATCTGTGTCTATCAGCCGGTGTGCCAGAACATTACAGCCTGTGATCTGTTACTGTTCTCTCCCATCTGTGTGTGTGTTCATCAGCCAGTTGGTGAGAGAGTGGGCTGTGTTCATCAGTCAGTTGGTGAGAGAGTGGGCTGTGTTCAACAGTCAGCTGGTGAGAGAGTGGGCTGTGTTCATCAGTCAGTTGGTGAAAGAGTGGGCTGTGTTCATCAGTGAGTTGGTGAAAGAGTGGGCTGTGTTCATCAGTCAGTTGGTGAAAGAGTGGGCTGTGTTCATCAGTGAGTTGGTGAGAGAGTGGGCTGTGTTCATCAGTGAGTTGGTGAGAGAGTGGGCTGTGTTCATCAGTGAGTTTGTGAGAGAGTGGGCTGTGTTCATCAGTCAGTTGGTGAGAGAGTGGGCTGTGTTCATCAGTGAGTTGGTGAGAGAGTGGGCTGTGTTCATCAGTGAGTTGGTGAGAGAGTGGGCTGTGTTCATCAGTCAGTTGGTGAGAGAGTGGGCTGTGTTCATCAGTCAGTTGGTGAGAGAGTGGGCTGTGTTCATCAGTCAGTTGGTGAGAGAGTGGGCTGTGTTCATCAGTCAGTTGGTGAGAGAGTGGGCTGTGTTCATCAGTCAGTTGGTGAAAGAGTGGGCTGTGTTCATCAGTCAGTTGGTGAAAGAGTGGGCTGTGTTCATCAGTGAGTTGGTGAAAGAGTGGGCTGTGTTCATCAGTCAGTTGGTGAGAGAGTGGGCTGTGTTCATCAGTGAGTTGGTGAGAGAGTGGGCTGTGTTCATCAGTCAGTTGGTGAGAGAGTGGGCTGTGTTCATCAGTCAGTTGGTGAGAGAGTGGGCTGTGTTCATCAGTCAGTTGGTGAGAGAGTGGGCTGTGTTCATCAGTCAGTTGGTGAGAGAGTGGGCTGTGTTCATCAGTCAGTTGGTGAGCGAGTGGGCTGTGTTCATCAGTCAGTTGGTGAAAGAGTGGGCTGTGTTCATCAGTCAGTTGGTGAAAGAGTGGGCTGTGTTCATCAGTCAGTTGGTGAAAGAGTGGGCTGTGTTCATCAGTGAGTTGGTGAAAGAGTGTGTTGTGTTCATCAGTGAGTTGGTGAGAGAGTGGGCTGTGTTTATCAGTGAGTTGGTGAGAGAGTGGGCTGTGTTCATCAGTCAGTTGGTGAGAGAGTGGGCTGTGTTTATCAGTCGGTTGGTGAGAGAGTGGGCTGTGTTCATCAGTCAGTTGGTGAAAGAGTGGGCTGTGTTCATCAGTCAGTTGGTGAGAGAGTGGGCTGTGTTCATCAGTCAGTTGGTGAAAGTGTGGGCTGTGTTCATCAGTCAGTTGGTGAGAGAGTGGGCTGTGTTCATCAGTCAGTTGGTGAAAGAGTGGGCTATGTTCATCAGTCAGTTGGTGAGAGAGTGGGCTGTGTTCATCAGTCAGTTGGTGAGAGAGTGGGCTGTGTTCATCAGTCAGTTGGTGAGAGAGTGGGCTGTGTTTATCAGTGAGTTGGTGAGAGAGTGGGCTGTGTTTATCAGTGAGTTGGTGAGAGAGTGGGCTGTGTTCATCAGTGAGTTGGTGAGAGAGTGGGCTGTGTTCATCAGTGAGTTGGTGAGAGAGTGGGCTGTGTTCATCGGTCAGTTGGTGAAAGAGTGGGCTGTGCTCATCAGTCAGTTGGTGAGAGAGTGGGCTGTGTTCATCAGTCAGTTGGTGAGAGAGTGGGCTGTGCTCATCAGCCAGTTGGTGAGAGAGTGGGCTGTGTTCACCAGTCAGTTGGTGAGAGAGTGGGCTGTGTTCATCAGTCAGTTGGTGAGAGAGTGGGCTGTGTTCATCAGTCAGTTGGTGAGAAAGTGGGCTGTGTTCATCAGTCAGTTGGTGAGAGAGTGGGCTGTGTTCATCAGTGAGTTGGTGAGAGAGTGGGCTGTGCTCATCAGTCAGTTGGTGAGAGAGTGGGCTGTGTTCACCAGTCAGTTGGTGAGAGAGTGGGCTGTGTTCATCAGTCAGTTGGTGAAAGAGTGGGCTGTGTTCACCAGTCAGTTGGTGAGAGAGTGGGCTGTGTTCATCAGTCAGTTGGTGAGAGAGTGGGCTGTGTTTATCAGTCAGTTGGTGAGAGAGTGGGCTGTGTTCATCAGTCAGTTGGTGAGAGAGTGGGCTGTGTTCATCAGTCAGTTGGTGAGAGAGTGGGCTGTGTTTATCAGTCAGTTGGTGAGAGAGTGGGCTGTGTTCACCAGTCAGTTGGTGAGAGAGTGGGCTGTGTTTATCAGTCAGTTGGTGAGAGAGTGGGCTGTGCTCATCAGTCAGTTGGTGAGAGAGTGGGCTGTGTTCACCAGTCAGTTGGTGAGAGAGTGGGCTGTGTTCATCAGTCAGTTGGTGAGAGAGTGGGCTGTGTTCACCAGTCAGTTGGTGAGAGAGTGGGCTGTGTTTATCAGTCAGTTGGTGAGAGAGTGGGCTGTGTTCATCAGTCAGTTGGTGAGAGAGTGGGCTGTGTTCATCAGTCAGTTGGTGAGAGAGTGGGCTGTGTTTATCAGTCAGTTGGTGAGAGAGTGGGCTGTGTTTATCAGTCAGTTGGTGAGAGAGTGGGCTGTGTTTATCAGTCAGTTGGTGAGAGAGTGGGCTGTGTTCACCAGTCAGTTGGTGAGAGAGTGGGCTGTGTTCATCACTACCATAAAATTTAGGAAGAGAGAGAGGGAGAACGAAAGGAAGGAAGGAAGAAAGGGAAGGGGAGAGGGGAGAGAGAGAAAAGAGAGAGAGACAGTTGCCTTTGGCGCTACAGATAACAATTAGTGAAGCTTGTGTAATTTTTCTCTCTTTCTCTGCATTTCCCTTGTTCTCACCCTCATCTACAGTCTCTCTCTTTATCCATCACTCCCTCCTCCCTTCTGTCTTTCTTTTGCTCTACCCTCTCTCTCTCTCCCTCCCTCTCTCCTCCCTCCCTCCCTCCCTCCCTCCCTCCCTCCCTCCCTCCCTCCCTCCCTCCCTCCCTCCCTCCCTCCCTCCCTCCCTCCCTCCCTCCCTCCCTCCCTCCCTCCCTCCCTCCTTCTCTCCCCCATCTCTTAATTGGGAGCCACAGAGAGCGGTGGAAATCACATTAACGTGGGCCCTAGCCTGAGCCGTGCCATCCATCTTATTTTTTATTACGGCGCGCCAGGGCTGCCGTTCGATTTGTCACCGGCCTCGTTCGCTGATGACGGGCATTAGTCATCGCCGAACGTTCCCATACCACACACACACACAAAGACAAGCCCGTACACGAACACACACACAAACACACACCCACAAACACACATTCACACACACACACAATGTTAATGTTATCATCTCCTAGTGACAGCTGGGTCTGTCCGGGGAGGGTAGAATCCGCCTGAAGACAGCAGAACATCCGTCAACGGAATATTTCCGCGGCCAATGGGACCCAGGACCTGCCGCTACCGCGGCAATAAGCCACATTAAAGCACTTATGGGTGGTGGAGGGTGTGTGTGTGAGTGTGCGTGAGAGAGAGAGAGCAAAGGGGCGGTGAGACAGGGAAGGGGATAGGAGGTAATTTGTTGCAATTAATTATGCTGTGAGTGTGGCTTTGTTGAGTGGGAGAGTGGTATATCTGTTGGAATGTTGCCCTTTTAAGGCTGTGATGCCATTTGTTTGATTTATGCCCCATGCCAGCCTGAGGGTGTGTGTGTGTGTGTGTGTGTGTGTGTGTGTGTGTGTGTGTGTGTGTGTGTGTGTGTGTGTGTGTGTGTGTGTGTGTGTGTGTGTGTGTGTGTGTGTGTGTGATATTTGATGCATATACTTTGCTCTGCATGACAAAAATCCCTTTGCTCTGCATGACAAACACAGTTGTGTACTTTTCCTTAAGCACCAATCATCCTTTCTGACCTCACACTTGACCTTGCTCTCATCCCTGTCTTCCAGGCACTCCCCCAGGCTGTCTGCACAAATGGCCATAGGGAAGTGGGCTGGTCCATCTTCAGGCCAATGGGTTGGTCTCATGGGAGAGTAATATATATATATTTTTTTTTGGGGGGGGGGGGGGGGGTTAAGGAAAGTGTATGTGCATGAATGTATTTGAGAGAGAGGTCTGTGTTTCTCAACACTACTAGTCTTATTCTGTTACTCTTTCATCCTAAAGTTCCCTGCATTTGCCACAAGGGGTCAGTATAATCATACATTTCCATGCATCAATTCGAGGGCTGCTTCTCACACCAAGGTGTCAAATGGGAACGTTTTACATACAAATATCATGTAGCCCTGACTCCCAATAACCATGTATGTGTAACTACAATAGGATACTCTTACACCTTTATGTCTTTAACTCCTGACCTCTAAGTGGAAAGACATGTAATTGCCTCTATGAGTGTCACCTGGAGGGGTGTGAAACCAACCGGTGTGGTGTGAAACCAGCCGGAGTGGTGTGAAACCACTCCGGACTGGTGTGAAACCAACCGGAGTGGTGTGGAACCAACCGGACTGGTGTGAAACCAACCGGACTGGTGTGAAACCAACCGGTGTGGTGTGAAACCAACCGGACTGGTGTGAAACCAACCGGACTGGTGTGAAACCAACTGGAGTGGTGTGAAACCAACCGGTGTGGTGTGAAACCAACCGGACTGGTGTGAAACCAACCGGAGTGGTGTGAAACCAACCGGACTGGTGTGAAACCAACCGGTGTGGTGTGAAACCAACCAGAGTGGTGTGAAACCAACTGGATTGGTTCCTGACTCTCACTCCATCAGGCTTAATAACAGTATAAATTGTCATTCTGCAGTGACCTCAAACATGTGTGAATACAAATACACACTCACACACGCACACGCGCACACGCGCGCACGCACGCACGCACACACACACACACACTACCAGCCCATCCTTTGATCATATTCAGTAGACACTCCATCTACATGTCCAACCATCGGTCAACAGTTAATAGCAGTACTCCCAGTAGGACTCACTGAGTCACTGCCAAATTCCTTAATTACCACAGAGGAGGAAGAAAGAGTTTGAAAAAAGTCAACAAGATTTCCTATCATCTCTAATGATAGAGTCAGTCTTTTTTTAGACTGCTGAACTCCTCAATTACATAGAGAGTTAGAAACAATAGACAGTCTTCTCTCTATCAGTCATTCTCGCACTCTCTCTCTCTAATCATATCTCTGCTAAACGATGGCATGGGGCGAGGATATTAGGTTCCCTCTCTCCTCATCCATCATGGCCGCACTTAACATGATCAGCTCCCCCGTTTTTTTCAGTGCAAAACAATGGGGGACAGTCTCTTCCCCGCTCTAACAGAGTCAATGAGGAAATTAAATACTGCACAAGAGACTGGTGCGAGACTGGTGCTCAGAAGGGAGACTGATTAAGAGACAGGAGATGGGAGAAGATGAGGGAGAAGATCTGTCACCGATGATATGACGTCGGTGTGGAGTTGTGTTACACCACACATACACACAAACACACACACACACACACACACACACCACCCACTGTCTGGTATCGATGGGTAATTTATCAGAGCAGAGCTTGTTCCAACTTGATGAGAATATTACAGTGAATCATGGAGTGAAATGGCCTGATTAAGACAACAAGATTTAAAGTGAAAGTGTCCTTGGTCATTTTCAATCTTGTAACTGAAGTGCCAGTGGTGGAGGTGTGGCTGTTTATATTCAGAACCACATTCCTGTAAAGATTAGAGAGGATCTCATGTTAAATACTGTTGAAGTAATATGTCCACAGGTTCGTCTGCCTCACCTAAAGCCTATTCTGGTGGGAAGCTGCTATAAACCACCAAGTGCTAACAATCAGTATCTGGATAACGTGTGAAATGCTTGATAATGTATGTGATATCAATAGAGAGGTATATTTTCTGGGTGATTTAAATATTGACTTCGCTTTCATCAAGCTGCCCACTCAAGAGAAAGCTTCAAACTGTAACTACTGCCTGCAACCTGGTTCAGGTTATTAATCAACCTACCTGGGTAGTTATAAACAGCACAGGAATGAAAGCATCAACATGTATTGATCACATCTTTACTGATGTTGCAGAAATTTGTGAGAAGGCGGTATCCAGATCCATTGGATGTAGTGATCACAATATAGTAGCCATATCTAGGAAGACCAAAATTCCAAAAGCTTGGCCTAATATTGTTTATAAGAGGGCACACAGGAAGCTTTGTAGTGATTCCTATTTTGTTGATGTGAAGAATATTTGTTGGTCCGTGGTGTGTTATGACGAACAACCAGATGCTGCACTTGACACATTGCATATCCCAGTTACTAATAAGGATGCACCTATTAAGAAAATGACTGTAAAAACTGTTAAATCCCCACGAACTGATGAGGAATTGAAAAAATTGTATGGTTGAGAGGGATGAGACAAAACAAATGGCAAACAGGTCTGGTTGTACAACCAATTACCAAACATATTGCAATTGAGAAATCATGTGACTAAACTGAATAAAAAGAAGAAAACTACACTTTGAAACAAAGACAAATTACATAAAGAATGATAGTAAAAAGCTTTGGAGCACCTTAAATGAAATTTTGGGCAAAAAGGCAAACTCTGCTCCATCATTCATTGAATCAGATGGCTCATTCATCACAAAACCCACTGATATTGCCAAACTACTTTAATGATTTTTTCATTGGCAAGATTAGCAAACTTAAGCATGACATGCCAGCAACAAATGCTGACACTACACATCCAAGTATATCTAAACAAATTATGAAAGAAATGTGTTGTAATTTTGAATTCCGTAAAGTAAATGTGAAAGAGGTGAATAAAAGATGGTTGTCTATGAACAATGACAAGCCACCGGGATCTGACAACGTGGATGTGAAATGACTGAGAATAATAGTGGACCATATTGCCACTCCCATTTGCCCTATCTTAAATTTAAGCCTACTAGAAAGTGTGTGTCCTCAGACATGGAGAGAAGCAAAAGTAATTCAAATATCACATCAAATTTAATTGGTCACATACACATATTTATCAGATGTTATTGCGGGTGTAGACAAATGCTACCTAAGAATAGTAAAGCCCCCTTAACTGGCTCAAATAGCCGACCAATCAGCCTGCTACCAACACTTAGTAAACTTTTGGAAAAAATTGTGTTTGACTAGATGCAATGCTACTTTACAGAGAAAAAAATTGACAACAGACATTCAGCATGCTTATAGCGAAGGATATTCAACAAGCACATCACTTACACACATGACTGATGATTGGCTGAGAGAAATTGATATGTTTGTGGCTTCTGTTTTGTTAGACTTCAGTGCTTCTTTTGACATTATCGATCATATTCTGTTGCTGGAAAAACGTATGTGTTATGGATTTACGCCCCCTGCTATATTGTGGATAAAGAGCTACCAGAGGGTGTTCTTTAATGGAAGACTCTCCAACAAAATCTAGGTAGAATCAGGAATTCACCAGGGCAGCTGTCTAGGCCTCCTACAATTTTCAATCTTTACTAACACTTTGAGTAAAGCCAGTGTGTCTATGTATGCAGATGCCTCAACACTATACACGTCAGCTACCACAGTGACTGAAATTACAGCAACACATAAAAGTACTGCATTTAGTTTCAGAATGGGTGGCATGGAATAATATTTCAAAACTAAAAGCATTGTATTTGGGACAAATCGTTCATTAAACCCTAAACCTGTTAGGCGGAGCAGCACAGGGGAACACAAGAGCAGACTCATACCAAGAAACAGGGATGAATGAACCAAGGTATTTATTGTAACACAGGGAGATATGGAGTGCAGAACTGGGGAAGCTCAGATGAGTGGTAGGAAACTAGATGTGGATGCTGAGGTTGGAGTGAGCTGGGTTGGAACAGGGTAAACAGGTCCGGAGAGGAATCCAATGGAGTGGTGGTGTGGTGAATCCAGAACAGGGTAGCAGGGTGGTGAGATGTGGAACAGGAGACAGAGTGGCAAAACTGCAGTGAAAGGATAAACAGGGAAACAGACACAGCAGGGTAACAGGATCTTGATTAATCATAAATATCTAGAATCATAAACTGACTGAGCAGAGATTACAATCTTGCAGAGTGGAAGTGGCAGGACTGAGTATTTGTAGAGGTCTTGATTATGGAACGGGTTGCAGCTGATGAGGATCTGCTCTGGCTCCAGCACACCTGTCTCTAACCACACAATCACACACAAACAGAAAGGGAGGGAGAGAGAGCGTGTACTGGAGGAGTGGCTGCAGGTCAAGGAGACATCGGATGTCCACTAGGGGGTGTGGCAGGAGCAGATGTGACAAAACCTCAACTAAATCTTGTCATGAAAAAAAGAAAGTATAATTGCCTTAATTTTGCTGGACCATGATGAATACAAATTCAAATAATTGCATGTATCGATAGTGGTAACATTTGCAGAGTCATTCCCATGTGACAAAACCAGAGTAGGAATTACTACCCCTTTTTCAGTCATGCTCTTAAGTGGAGTCACAGAATGTTGTTAAGGAGGGAAAATAAGAGAAAAGGAAGGAGACAGGGTAAAAAAAAGGAGACAGGATAATTGAAAAAAAAGTCTATCCCCTATGTTCCCTCTCTCTCTCTCTCTCTCTCTCTCTCTCTCTCTCTCTCTCTCTCAGAAAGGCCGTACTTCAGTGGTCCAGGGAGCTGCAAATGAGCTAAGTAGTGACCTGATGTTGATTACTGATAAAGACCGCTCTGTATAGCAATGTCTCCTCCACTCACTTACAGTGCATTTGGAAAGTACTCAGACGCCTTCACTTTTTCCACATTTTGTTACATTACAGCCTTATTCTAAAATCAATTAAAGAAACAAATGTCTTTATCTATCTACACACAATACCCCATAATGACAAAGCAAAATCACGATTTTATAAATGTTTACAAATGTATAAAATATAAAAAACAGAAATACCTTATTTACATAAGTATTCAGACCCTTTGCTGTGAGACTCAAAATTCAGCTCAGGTGCATCCTGTTTCCATTTATCATTCTTGAGATGTTTCAACAACTTGATTGGAGTCCACCTGTTGTCAGGGCCTTGGTCAGAGAGGTGACCAAGAACCCAATGGTCACTCTGACAGAGATCCAGAGTTCCTCTGTGGAGATGGGGGAACCTTCTACAAGGACAACCATCTCTGCAGCACCAATCAGGCCTTTATGGTAGAGTGGCCAGACGGAAGCCACTCCTCAGTAAAAGGCACATGATAGCCCGCTTGGAGTTTGCCAAAAGGCACCTAAAGGACTCTCCGACCATGAGAAACAAGATTATCTGGTCTAATGAAACCAAGAGTGCCAACCGTCACGTCTGGAGGAAACCAGGCACTGCTCATCTCCTGGCCAATACTATCCCTATGATGAAGCACGGAGGTAGCAGCATCATGCTGTGGGGATGTTTTTGAACTGCAGGGACTGGCAGAGTAGTCAGGATCAAGGGAAAGATGAACGGAGCAAAGTACAGAGAGATCCTTGATGAAAACCTGCTCCAGAGCGCTCAGGACCTCAGACTGGGGTGAAGCTTTACCTTCCAACAGGACAACAACCAGAAACACACAGCCAAGACAACGCAGAAGTGGCTTTGGGACAAGTCTCTGAATGTCCTTGAGTGGCCCAGCCAGAGCCTGGACTTGAATCCGATCTAACATGTCTGGAGAGACCTGAAAATAGCTGTGCAGCGACGCTCCCCATCCTTTGTCATTATGAGGTATTGTGTGTAGATTGATGAGGGGGATAAAAAAAAAATCAATTGTATAATAAGGCTGTAATGTAACAAAATGTGGAAAAAGTGAAGGGGTTTGAATACATTCCAAGTGCACTGTATACTGTGGAGCTGTGGTGTGGTGGGGGGCTCCAAGAAACATAATAATGCCCCTAACCAACTGACAATTATGTATCAAAGATTGACCAAACCCAAAGATTGCAGCAAAAACTAGCACTCTCTTGACAAACACTTCATTGTCAAAATGTTCAATGTTTTAAGTGGGATTGTGACTTGTACCTAGTTTCCCATGTGTGTTCTCTCCTTCTCAAAACTAACAGGATTGACTGACGTCATAGGCAGCATGTGTAACTCATTGCCAGTCCTCACCAGTACAGACAATATAGAGGAGACAGCAGGGAACTGGGGAACCACAAAAAGAACACTTCTGACAAGCATGAAAATACTCACTCGCCCAGTAATCCAATTTAGTTATAATGGTGATATACTGCTTATCCCATGACATATTGCTTATCCCATGACAGACCCTAGCTCCTGTCTGATAGAATCTTAGTTATGTTGATTGGGGAATAAATACCTTTGACTCCATAAATCTTTTTCTGTGATAAATGGAGCCTCTAGCATTTTGCTACACCCGCAATAATATCTGCTAAATATGTGTATGGGACCAATCAAACTCGATTTGATTTGATTCATTTGGATGCTTTCTCAGAAAGTCTGAGTGGACAGGTAACCTGTGGTGGTAGATACTTTTCACATGGTGTATTCTCCTCCTCAATCCAGTGGTTCCTGACACATGTGATCTGTATTGTTGTGCTACCATGAAGGACTGGGACTGGGAGAGCAATGCTCTAGGGAAGTGGATCAGGATTCATAAAGCGTCTCAGACTAAGAGGGCTGATCTAGGATCAGTTTGGCCTTTTAGATCATAATATAATGAATAAGATGAAAGGGGGGGGGACCTGATCCTAGATCAGCGCTCCTACTCTGAGACGCTTTATGGATACAGCCCACAGGGGCGTACAGAAAGACTGCTGAAATGAGGAGGAAGTAAAAAGCCTTTGATTGGTTTTCTGACAGTTATAAACATTGTGCTTCCTTTTCTGCCTACATCCTCAATTATAGCGCTCCAGGGTGAAGTGTCCTCTAGGTACAGATCTAGAATCAGTTTCCCGTCCCCCAATACTCATCCCCATCCCTGCGACACATCACTATGGCCATCAGTCAGCCTTGGCACATTTGTTTCATGTGTCGTGCCCCAGCAGGGGAGAAACACCCCCACTAACACACACACACACACGCACACGCACACGCACACACACACACACAACCCCCCTTCCACTCCACCCCTTGCCTGCACCATGAACAGTGCCCCTATGTTAAAAAGTGTAATTGATTTTTCACCAAAAAGCAGCATGATGCCACAGACAGTGTACGGTAATGGGAGTCATATGACACAAACCATTTGACCTGAGACAGAGACACAGAGAGAGAGAGTTAGAGCTTGGTGGGATGAAGCACATGCCTGGGGCGCTGCCAAGGCTCATTCCATCCTTCCCTCTGTGAGGACACTGTACTGTTGGGTTACAGTAGGGACAGCAGAGAGAGAGAGAGAGAGAGAGCGAGGGCAATGGAAGGATGATGGAGACTCTATTTAGGTGGCTGTCTTTCAGACAGCTGTGTCTGATTGAGTATCCGTGTGTGTGTGTTATCATTATTGCTTCTTCAAAACCATCTGAACTGTACTTGGCTAGTGCCATGGTATGCACATGACCAGGGCCTGTTTGTCCTCAATGAGAGCTCTATCTATGCCTCCTGCGTACAGTAAAACGTTTTACATAATAAATAGTTAGTCACAGGACTGCAGAATATGCCCAGAATCCAAAAAGGACCTTTTGGAAATGGTATTGTGCTTTGTTAGAAAGTGCCTGGTGGTCTATGGTGTAAGTGTTCACGTGTGTGTGTTTGTGAACGCGAGTGTGTGAGTAACTAAACCCAGTTATGATAAACAAACATTATTTACATTAGGTTAGCATTTTTAGGGTAATGGATCAACAACATAATGTATGTATATTGGAACAACAAAACTCTGAAATTGCAGGCCCATGAGAAAGACTACTTACAAAAGACAAGTAATCCTCCTTATATCTCTTCACATATACTTGATAAAGCGCCTGCTCAATTCATAGCTATACTAACATCCATTTCCATGTCAAATTGCTCCAATTAGTGCAAATATTAGCTCTGCTCCCTCAACAACCTCACACGAGGTTGACCTGACCGGATGCCTCTCTGAGAACTGTTGAACATGAAATAGTAGAGCTGAGTCATGTGCGACTCATCCCAGTGAGGTTACTGTGTCCAATGGACACTCAACGGAGGCATCCTGCTGAGAGTCATGAGTGAGGATCTGATTGATTGACTGTCAGACTGTCAACAACAGACGGCCCTCATGAGCAGACCTGAGACGGCTGGTGAGGCGGAGGACGTCAGTAATGCAGGGCTCTCGCTTTGAGGTCGTTGGGTAACAACATGTTTTTTTAATTGAGGGACTGTGCGAGATAGGTGTTGGGAAATCAGCCGTTGCTATTAGACACTAGAACAAATAAGAATTTATAAATGAATGAACAAACAATCCAGAAGTGAAAATGTCACAGGTCACATTGCTGTTGGCTTGAGGGACTAACGTCACAGCATAACAAGGTAGAGGTTATGTAGACAGTAGAGCAGGCCGTCTCAGGGGGTTTCACTATAGCCTGTTAATGTGACACTTGATCTGACAGCAGAGCCTAATGACCTAGTGTGAAGATCTCATGGTGGTGGACCAGTCACTGTCCTAAGACTGTATATTTTGAATGACACACAGCTAAAGACAGTCACAAATATTACATTTGATCTGGCCTCGTATCTTTTACGAATAACTGAAGAGGGCGCTTACTGTATTCAGGCCTACTGTGCAAACAATACGGGATTGCATCACAGTCATAACATACAGTACCAGTCAAAAGTTTGGACACACCTACTAATTCAAGGGTTTTTCTTTATTTCAATTTTTTTCTACATTGTAGAATAATAGTGAAGACATCACAACTATGAAACAACGCATGGAATCATGTGGTAACCCCAAAAAAGTGTTAAACTAATATATATTTTAAATTCTCTGTCATCACCCTTTGCCTTGATGACAGCTTTGCACACTCTTGGCATTTTCTCAACCAGCTTCTTGAGGTAGTCACCTGGAATGCTTTCCCAACTGTCTTGAAGGAGTTCCCAACATATGCTGAGCACTTGACTGCTTTTCCTTCACTCTGCGGTCCAACTTATCCCAATTGGGTTGAGGCTGGGTGATTGTGGAGGCCAGGTCATCTGATGCAGCACTCCATGACTCTCCTTCTTGGTCAAATAGCCCTTACACAGCCTGGAGGTGTGTCTTGGGTCATTGTCCTGAGGAAAAACAAATGATAGTCCCACTAAACTCAAACCAGATGGGATGGCGTATCGCTGCAGAATGCTGTAGTAGCCATGCTGGTTAAGTGTGCCGTGAATTCTAAATAAAACCACTGAAAGTGTCACAAGAAAAGCACCCCTACACCTCCTCCATGCTTCACGGTGGGAACCACACATGCGGAGATCATCTGTTCACCTACAAAGACACTGTTGGAACCAAAAATCTTAAATTTGGACTGCAGACCAAAAGGACAGATTTCCACCAGTCTAATGTCTATTGCTCGGGTTTCTTGGCCCAAGAAAGTCTCTTCTTATTATTGGCATCCTTTAGTAGTGGTTTCTTTGCAGCAATTCAACCATGAAAGCCTGATTAAAACAGTCTCCTCTGGACAGTTGATGTTGAGATGCATCTGTTACTTGAACTCTGTGAAGCATTTATTTGGGCTGCAATCTGAGGTGCAGTTGATTGCCAATTTCTGAGGCTGGTAAATCTAATGAACTTATCCTTTGCAGCAGAGGTAACTCTGGGTCTTCCTTTCCTGTGGCGGTCCTCATGAGAGCTAGTTTCATCATAGCGCTTGATGGTTTTTGCGACTGCACTTGAAGAAACTTTCAAAGTTCTTGAAATGTTCCCGATTGACTGACCTTCATGTCTTAAAGTAATGATGGACTGTTTTTTCTCTTTGCTTATTTGAGCTGTTCTTGCCATAATATGGACTTGGTCTTTTACCAAATAGGGCTATCTTCTGTATACCAACCCTACCTTGTCAGAACACTACTAATTGGCTCAAACACATTAAGAAGGAAAGAAATTCCACAAATTAACTATTAACAAGTCACACCTGTTAATTGAAGACTTCCGCATGAAGCTGATTTTAGAATCTTAAGTGTGCAAAGCTGTGATCAAGGCAAAGGGTGGCTACTTTGAAGAATCTCAAATATAAAACATATTTTGATTTGTTGAACACTTTTTTGGTTACTACATGATTCCATTTGAGTTTTTTCAAAGTTTGGATGTCTTCACTACTATTCTACAATGTAGAAAATAGTAAAGTAAACACAAAACCTGCAATGAGTAGGTGTGTCCAAATTTTTGACTGGTACTGTACATGAATTGTGATATACTACTACACTTTTAGGAACACAAGCATTTTGCTACCCCGGCAGTAACATCTGCTAAATATGTGTATGTGACCAAAAACATTTGATTTAATTTGATACATTAATATGTATCGTAGGCTAGCCTATCTACAATGTTTATGAATCAGTGTATCACGTTTTCTCCCTCCCTGGCCTCTAGGTCATCAGCCTGCTGATTATCCCACACACCCGTCACCATCAGGCACACCTGTGCCTGATGACACTCACCTGGACTCAATCACCTCCTTGATTACCTTCCCTATATCTGTCACTCCCCTTGGTTCTTTCCTCAGGTGTTGTTGACTCTGTTTGCATGTCGGTGTGTTGTTTCTTTTATTTATTAAAACACTCACTCCCTGAACTTGCGTCCCGACTCTCAGTGCACTTGTTACATAGTGTCTACTGAATGACAATTTGAGAACGATGTGTAGCCTAAATGTATGAAGGACATTGTAGGTTGTAGGCCTTTAATGTTGGCGATTTATAAAAATAAAAAAAATTATACAATAATGCTCTTTAGACTAGCAGGAAGCATTGTTGTCCTTTTAGGTATTTTTTTCAATGCACTTATGAGTCTTACCTCCAGTCGGTTTTTCTCAGAAGGCTCTTAAACAACACATTAACAGAGGCAAAGCTGATTGAATTCACTATGGTAGTCGCCCTCCTCGCCTTGGAGAGTCACGCTGACAACCATCATGTGATGGCCTGCAGTCCGTCAAGCAGAACCGAGGAGGCTGGTTTGCTACTGGGAGGGACCTGTAGGCTTTGTTCTCTGCGGATTGGTGGGCAGAAGCTTTCACAACTTCTCAATTATGTCAGTCGTCAAAACCCGCCTCTTTCCACCCAAAATAACATGGATGGAGATGCATGTGGTATAAAAAGTATTGTAGGATAAACATTCCTTTCTCTTAAAACCGCACCGCAAACCCGGGGGAGCATTTATTGATGAGTTCATAGATGGCAGAGGAAGTGTTATTAGCAAAAGATGGGAAATGTGTGGGGGTAAGTGTTGATTCTGTTTTAATAATTGGCTTATTGATTCCCCTAGATTTTTGATTATTTCATACAAAGACTGACTAGATAAGGAATATGAGATACACTACACATTGGAGATCTAACTGGCTTTCAATATATTTTTGGCCCTTAAAAGCATGCTTGCCATTTCCCTTTTATGGCCATATATGGTAGGCTACAAATATGTCTTATATACAGTATGGCTTACTTTCAGATTTCTTTGAATGTATATTATGGCATGGCAACGTTGTTGGCCCATTGTAGTGGACTTCAAACCCTAACCCAATACATATTACTGTGCATGTGTTGTTGTAGCCTACAGTGCATTCTGCTCCGTGGTTTAAACCTCTCTGCATTCATCTCTCAGCCAGTGCTTTCAATTCTCTAAGGAATGCAGCTCATCTAGACCAGCTAAAGCATCCGAACATCTAAAGTGCTGTAACATGAGCTTATAAGTGGCAACCTTTTCAACGTTTTACTCAGAAAAGGATACCTTGTAACTGGGACTTTTAATGGAAACAAATATGTTTTTTTTTTTAAGATCGTTAAAGCCTCTTATGAACTTCAATACAAGCCACTGAATCCAGGCTTGTCAGAAGACTAGAGCGACCGATTGGATGTTACAATGCTGCATTGTCTCTCTTCGGCCATTTTCATGTGTGGTTGTCTGTTAGTCTCTCCCGCTGGCCCTTTTAAGAAGATTGAATTAGGTTCCTAAGCTAGCCATGCTCCACTATGCTTTTTATTGTTCACCCTAACTTCTCTGCCTGTTTGTTTTACGATGATCGCAAGATAGAGGAAGCCTCAGAACTACGTGATTGGGAGGCCCCAAAGTGTTTGGGTAATCTTTACAGGCAGTTTAGACAAGGACAGATTCTGTTTTGGATTGAGCTCCATATCTCATCTATGTAAATACATTTACATCAGGATGTTTTGAGTCTATGAACTCTATACGGAACTATAAAACGACCCTGGGTACCTTTGTTTACACTCGTCTATTCATTGACCCAATATAAATATTAGTACATCTTGAGCGTTTGTAGGCATGCTATAGGCTACTACTGTACACCTGCTGTGGAGTTGTAGCCTATCATATCCAGATCATTATTTTAGCTCTTGGCCTTCTGTATTCTTGTTGTACTCTGCCTCAACCATTCACCCCCATACCTACAGTCCACTCAACCATTCACCCTCATACCTACAGTCCACTCAAACATTCACCCCCATACCTACAGTCCACTCAACCATTCACCCCCATACCTACAGTCCACCCCTAGGAATAAAATGTTTAGTATATTTTGTTTTAATTTTGTGTTGTTTCTCTGTAATACTACTATCCACCTAGATATGTTATGAAGTTGGCTTTAGCTAGCCCAGCTACAGTAGGTTCCCAGTCTCCCAACCTTATAGCTAGCTATCAAGAAGCCATTACAAGCCATCAATCAAGTTTGTGTAGTTATCTTGTATGTTGACACAACGATTCTGGTAGTTATTGGTCATAGTAGCCTACTCTGATTCTGTCCCACTCTGAATAATAGAATAGAATAGAGTTTGGCCTTGTAAAATTGATTTTCTGTCAACTTTACATTTTAGATTACATCAATTGAACTGTCAAGTTTGTCCCTAACCAATTCTAGATGTTTATAGTTTTTACAACTATCTGTAGTGTGATAAAAAAAAATAAAAAAAAATCTTGCTACACCAGGTTGGGGGAAAAACGAACACCTGAAACCGTGTACAGTAATTCTGTGTTTGGCAGGTGGTAGCTGAGTAGCTTCCAACTGATTCGACCAGTTCCAGCAGGCTGACTAACCAGGGCTGTATTCATTCAGGCACGCAACAGATTAATAATAAAAATGTTTTGCAACCGAAAAAGAAAACAGGTATTCTTATTGGACAAGTCCAGGTTGTCCCTCCCTTTTTCAATCTATTATCTTCTGTTTCGTGCCTAATGAACATGACCCAGGTCCGGCCAAGGTCCAGTACAGTACAGCTCTCCTTGTCCCAGACAGTATCCAACCCATACCCTATTTATGATGTATTAAATGCTTGTACATGCAAAATCATGTACTAATCTCATAATTCCACACTAATCCGGCTACCGATAGAAGAATTGAAATGAACCATTTCGGACTCTGACACCCTTATACACTGTGCTGTCATTGTATAGTGACACTAATCTCGGCACCCAAATCTTGCATGCCAGCCAGCTACTCGATTTGTCACAAGGCTATAGCAACACATTTTGTGGCAGTGGTTGTGTTTGTTAACGTAGCCTAGTAACAGTTGTATACTTCACTTAATAATCGCTTGCGTTGCAGAAATGTTTATCCAGAACTGATCTATGAAGTGTAACCTACAGTTTAATGCTCATAATATCAATAATACTATACTGTAAGTGTTGTAGTGTGGCTACATTCAGGTCAGCTTCCCTATGAAAACTGGTTCTGTACATCACAGAAAGCTGTTATGTTGACAGGTTGATTTTAAATCATCGTTAAGCATAATGAACTATGGTTATGTATATTTTCTATTGAAATGCCCAATGACCTGTTTCGTAGTATTTACAGTCACAGTTTGTACTGTTCTCTCCAACACTTAGGCCTGCACCACACGACTCTATTCATGAAACGATCATATATTGGTCAGAAATTGTGCTATCTAGAACCTAAAATGCTTATTCTGCTGTCCCCATTGGAAATCCCTTTGAAGAACCCCTTTTAGTTCCACGTAGAACCCTTTTGGGCTCCATGTAGGACCCTTTCCACAGAGGGGTCTACATGGAATCCAAAAGGGTTCTACCTGGAACCAAAAAGGGTTATCCTATTGGGACAGCCAAATAATCCTTTTGGATCCCTTTTTTCTAAGAGTGTATTTAGGACCCTGAGTTTTACCTGATAACCTGTAACTAGGGCCCAGTTTTACCGGATAACCTGTATCTAGGGCCCAGTTTTACCTGATAACCTGTAACTAGGGCCCAGTTTTACCTCGTAACCTGCAACTAAGGCCAATTTTACCTGATAACCTGTAACCAGGGCCTATGGGTTTTCCTGGTCAGTATATGTGCTCAGAAAAAAACCCTGGGCCCTGGTCATATTGTATGATACAATTATCCAAATGTTATCAGATGTCTTGAATGTTTCTCATCAGGTTTTGCAGTGTTCCTACTCCTACAGGTGTAGGATCTTCATTTGACCAGTTTCTCACAGCATGAAAATAATCCTGGAGCAACAGGATGATCAAATGAAGACCCTACACCTGTACAGCATCTCCTAATGTTGTATCATCTTTTCCTTCCTCTAGTCTCTCACCAAGTCGCTGCTGGCCGTGGCTTTCCTTGCCTCGTTCGGTAGCTCCATGCTCTATGGCTACAACCTGGCCGTCGTCAACTCTCCTGCAGAGGTAGGAGGCACCACAGTAACATCTCTATGCAATAAGACACTGCAGGCCTACGTGCACTGAAATGGTTGTGGACAGGGACATATACAATTTCAGCCAACAGGAATAGGCCTATTATGAATATAGACTCCATGACCGGACCTATACTTTTTATAAGTACATATGTACTGCAGTTAGTGGAATATAACATAGGAGCTACACAAACTAAGACACCATATATATTGTATAGGATTACCACCATGAGTATTCTGTTCACGCCATGTTACTACTCTCCTCGCATCTAGAGTCATGGGAGTAGTGTGAAATTGCTGATCTGGGGTCATTTTTGCATTTCCCCCACTATTGGTTAACGTTTACATTAGGGGAGGGGAAACTGATCCTACGTCTGTACCCAGGGGGGAAACTTCACCCGTGAGCTGAGCCATGAGTCTTGTTGCCTGATTTCCTGGTTGTGGTAGATTTGTGTTGACCCGGATGGTTGAACCGGTTCAGTGTGAACTGTGTCAATTCAGTCAGCCTCACATTAGACCGTGTTATTTCCACAATGGGGAACGGTTGACGTTGTAAGGCCTGCTCCTGCAGAGCATTTCCATCTTAGACTTGGATAGGGATCTTATAAGCTAAACTGATTTGTCTACGGGAGACAAAATGGTGTCATAAAAACATAACACATAATGGCCATTGACGTACACTTCCATCGACAATATAGTCGCACATTTTTACAGCAATTATTGGTATCTGAAGTTGAATCAGCCCAGTGTCTCTGGGTTAGAGATGATGAGTATGCCGTGTCTCCCATTAGACAGCTCTTCAAGCGCTATGCTGTCAAAATGCGTTCGTTACCAAATATGGTGTTTCGCTGAGCAACTATTTTAATGTACTCCTGTTACAGCCAGTATGTTAGAAAAAAAAGGTCTTTGTAAAAATGTGCAAGGAACATTTTCGGCACCTCCAATGTATTCAGCTGACTTCTGACTTCTGCGTCGCATTAATGAGTGATTTACATTGGAGGTGACGAATATGCATTTTTTTCGGTTGCTTGTACATGGGGGGAAAAAAAAATGTTTTATTGTCACACACCGGATAGGTGCAGGGAATATATATTTTTTTTTACAGGGTCAGCCATAGTAGAGTTTCACCTTTTCGGCTTAGGTATTAGAACCAGTGACCTTTTGATTACTGGCCCAACGCTCGAACCACTAGGCTACCCACCGCTGGCTGCTTGCAGAGCTGACTAATGGGAGTTTGAATCAGAGCTTCCTGGGCGTTAAGGAAGAGACGCATCATACTCATATCTAACCCACAGACACTGGGGCAAATCAGGCCATACATGAAATGAGTGAAAATGCTACCACCTCCCTGTCTCATGGATACCTGATGTTACTGTTCTTGTGCTTGTTGTTGTAGTTGATGATGAAGATGATGGGGATGATGAGGACAGGGTTGTTTTCTTTAGTGATATTGCAATGTTTTTAATTTCAATCCCATTGTCAAATCTGTCCACGCCCTCTTCTTACAACCATTTTAGGAATGTTTATCGATTACATCTCTGTCACACAATCCCTTGCTCCAATTGTTGGTTCCCTCCTTTAATTGTCCTGGCTTCAAATTCCCCAGTGGACATACAGTATAATTAGAACTCCAAAACACAACCTAGTCTTTCACATCTGGAAAATCAAGCCGAAGAACTGCCTGACACTTCACCAACAAATTGGTGGCAATATTTTGGCATTAATGTGGAAGTCACGTGGGGAATCAGGACCATCAATGACCCTCCTTCCTGCCAAATGGGTTGTCACGAGACTGCATTGTCTATTCACAGACCTGGGTTCAAATCCGATTTGAAATCTTTCAAATACTTTGCCCGCTTGTTTAAGTCCGCCCGGATTGTCAGATGAGTGAGTTTAGCACTTTTGTAACTATCCTATTGGGTCCATTGTGCCAGGCAAGCTCAATCGAGCCCAGCTTACATGTTTGAAATGATTTCCAATAGTATTTGGACCCAGGTCTGTCTCTTCCACTGAGAGAGTTGTATTCTGCTGCTCTGTTTCTGCTAAGGCTAGAGAGAGGCAGAGAGAACATGAATGAATTACATCATAGTACCACCACGCTGATTCAGAGACAATAACGTCATTGGAGAAGGAGAGAGGCCAGTATTAGAAAAAGAGGACAGGAAAGGAGGTGCATAGCCAGGCGTACAGTGCATTCGGAAAGTATTCAGACCCCTTGGCTTTTTCCACATTTTGTTACATTACAGCCTTGTTCTAAAATTGATTAAATAAATACAAATTCTCATCAATCTACACACAATACCTCAATCATGACAAAGCAAAAACTGTTTTTTAGAAATGTATAAAAAAAATAAAAAAATAAACAGGAATACCTTATTTACATAAGTATTCAGACACTTTACTCATTACTTTGTTGAAGCACCTTTGGCAGCGATTACACCCTCAAGTATTTTGGAGTGCTGTATCATAACAAAATGTGGAAAAAGTGAAGGGGTCTGAATACTTTCCGAATGCACTGTATGTGCCTGCACTGAAATTGAGTGAAAATAGATTTTCCTTCATAATCTCTCTTAAAAGGGAACGAAAACACAGCAGACAAACGTAACGATGCCAAAAGACACACGTAAATAGTTAGAAAATAAAGGCCTGGGTATTGTCTGTTGATCCCATCACTTCTAGACTCTATTGTCTTGATATGACTTCCTTATCTACATTCTACTCTTTCTCCTTCTCCTTCTCCTCGCCTTCCTCAGTACATAGAAGCTGTTTTTCAGTCTATCTCAAGGCCATCAGACTCCTAAACAGCAATCACTAACTCAGAGAGGCTGCTGCCTACATTTAATAAATGGATCACTAGTCACTTTAAACAATGCACTCTAAATAATGCCACTTTAATAATGTTTACATATCTTACATTACTTATATCACATGAATATACTGTATTTGATAACCATCTATTGCACCTTGCCTATGCTGCTTGGCCATCGCTCATCCATATACTTATATGTACATATTGTCATTCACCCCTTTAGATTTGTGTGTATTAGGTAGTTGTTGGGGAATTGTTAGATGACTTGTTAGATATTACTGCACTGTCGGAACTAGAAGCACAAGCATCTCGCTACACTCGCATTAACATCTGCTAACCAGGTGTATGTGACCAATAACATCTGCTAACCATGTGTATGTGACCATTAACATCTGCTAACCATGTGTATGTGACCAATAACATCTGCTAACCATGTGTATGTGACCAATAACATCTGCTAACCATGTGTATGTGACCAATAACATCTGCTAACCATGTGTATGTGACCATTAACATCTGCTAACCATGTGTATGTGACCAATAACATCTGCTAACCATGTGTATGTGACCAATAACATCTGCTAACCATGTGTATGTGACCAATAACATCTGCTAACCATGTGTATGTGACCAATAACATCTGCTAACCAGGTGTATGTGACCAATAACATATGCTAACCAGGTGTATGTGACCAATAACATCTGCTAACCATGTGTATGTGACCAATAACATCTGCTAACCAGGTGTATGTGACCAATAACATCTGCTAACCATGTGTATGTGACCAATAACATTTGCTAACCATGAGTATGTGACCAATAACATTTGCTAACCATGTGTATGTGACCAATAACATCTGCTAACCATGTGTATGTGACCAATAACATCTGCTAACCATGTGTATGTGACCAATAACATCTGCTAACCATGTGTATGTGACCAATAACATCTGCTAACCATGTGTATGTGACCAATAACATCTGCTAACCAGGTGTATGTGACCAATAACATCTGCTAACCATGTGTATGTGACCAATAACATCTGCTAACCATGTGTATGTGACCAATAACATCTGCTAACCAGGTGTATGTGACCAATAACATCTGCTAACCATGTGTATGTGACCAATAACATCTGCTAACCAGGTGTATGTGACCAATAACATCTGCTAACCAGGTGTATGTGACCAATAACATCTGCTAACCATGTGTATGTGACCAATAACATCTGCTAACCAGGTGTATGTGACCAATAACATCTGCTAACCAGGTGTATGTGACCAATAACATCTGCTAACCATGTGTATGTGACCAATAACATCTGCTAACCATGTGTATGTGACCAATAACATCTGCTAACCAGGTGTATGTGACCAATAACATCTGCTAACCATGTGTATGTGACCAATAACATCTGCTAACCATGTGTATGTGACCAATAACATCTGCTAACCATGTGTATGTGACCAATAACATCTGCTAACCAGGTGTATGTGACCAATAACATCTGCTAACCATGTGTATGTGACCAATAACATCTGCTAACCAGGTGTATGTGACCAATAACATCTGCTAACCATGTGTATGTGACCAATAACATCTGCTAACCATGTGTATGTGACCAATAACATCTGCTAACCAGGTGTATGTGACCAATAACATCTGCTAACCAGGTGTATGTGACCAATAACATCTGCTAACCAGGTGTATGTGACCAATAACATCTGCTAACCAGGTGTATGTGACCAATAACATCTGCTAACCATGTGTATGTGACCAATAACATCTGCTAACCATGTGTATGTGACCAATAACATCTGCTAACCAGGTGTATGTGACCAATAACATCTGCTAACCAGGTGTATGTGACCAATAACATCTGCTAACCAGGTGTATGTGACCAATAACATCTGCTAACCATGTGTATGTGACCAATAACATCTGCTAACCATGTGTATGTGACCAATAACATCTGCTAACCATGTGTATGTGACCAATAACATTTGATTTGATAAAGCAGCTTTACTAGCAATTTCTTCTGACTTGACATGGTATCTATGGTATGTTTGACTCTTCCTCCCTCTCTTCCTCCTCTCCCAGTACATCAAGGCATTCTATAACCAGACGATGGTAGCAAGGAACGGGACGGGTCTGGACGACAAGACTCTTACGTTGTTCTACTCTGTCACCGTGTCTGTGTTTGCCATCGGGGGCATGGTGGGCAGCCTCATGGTGGGCATACTAGTCACCAGATTTGGAAGGTAAGACAGCCCCAAGTCTTAGACTTGCCCCTCCAGCCATAATTGACATACGCCACTGACATAACGTCATTGACATAATAAAAAGCATGAGCTGGCGCACACCCAGAGAAAATGATTTAGTGTCGAGGTTCTGACTAACACTGTAAGATATGAAAATAGAGTTGAACAGTCCATATGTATAACATCCCAGTCATTTATTTGGTTAAAAAAAAACACCAATGTTGCGGCATCACTATGCCTTCTTCAGGGTAATGTCATGAATTCTTGAACCAGGTTATGTAGACGAACAGTGCAATTGCGTGGTCACAATGTTGAGGATAGCTTACGCAATATTTCCCTTGCTCAGGATTACAGTCCAAAACTCCCACCTTCATCTTCTTCCATACTGGGTATGTGGATTTATGTTGCCCTCTCTCTCTCTCTCTGTGTGGGCTAAGACCTGTTTCCATGAACTACACGGGGACCTGCACAGATATCTTCCATAATGGCTCATAGTCCTAGACTGCCACGGGGTCAGAGACCCTATTTGGTCTACATAGAACTCAACTGAGACATCCTTCCCGATCTCCACTCTCACTTCCTGTTTACCCAGATCAAGTGATCTCTTATGCTTGGTTATTACCAAATCCTCATCGTCTAAACTATGGGTCAAGTTACCACCTTCTGCATTCTCGGATGGGTCATGGTGTATTAGGAATATGGCTCCCACAATAAGACAGCTCAGACCAATCAGCACTCCTGTAAAGCCCCACCCTTTCCCGGAGAACATATCATCAGCTAGAGGCCATTCCATACTTTCACTTCTATGAACGCACACAGGGAGGATAGGGCGGGGTCAGGGAATCTTCGTTAGAGAGGTAACCCCCGAACCCTATTGGTATTTGGTTCTTCTCCTAACTCTGTGATTGTTCGACAGTGTCAGTGTGTCTTACCCTCTTGCAATGTGTGATATTAACCCAGGTAGCTCTTTCAGCTATTCTCACTGCGAAGGCTGTCACCAGGAGTACTTGGTATGGCCCCTCCCACCGTGGCTGCTTCCAGTCTTCTATGTCTACTTGTTCTGGTCCCTAACTCTGGCCTTCTATTTGTGATACCTGATTAGCTAAACTGTCATCCATTATTTAAAAAAATAGATCCTATTAAACTAACTCTAGGGATAATATCTTGAACTAATATTTCAGTTACCATAATCGTGTCCACCAAGTAAGTTGGGAACGCTATAAAAACATTTTTTAAAATTCATTTATCATCCAATAGGCCACAAAGTGTCCTATTCTATCCCCCCTTTGATACACGGCTCTGCCCATGTATCAATATTGCCACATATCTAAACAATGACTTAGGTAAGATTAGTAAATAATCCTTATGTCTTACATTATCTTGTAGGAGCACCCCTTTCATTCTCCACATGTCCAATTCTCCCTGGGGCCTTCGGTCATGGCTATCCTTTAACAATTCTCTGTCAAGTGCCTTATCTACTTTAAGAGTTATCTGTGCTGCTTGGTATGGGTTTAAATGTCTATGTGCTTGTCTGTGTAAACAGTAACCTTTCTCTCCTTTCTTATTTCACAGGCACTAGTCAATGCTACTATTTCTGCCTATTGTTCCGAATAATTTCTAGGCAAGGGTTCAGTGTCAGGCCCCCTTTGTCTCCACCACACAACTGTGATTAATGTGCACTGTCCCTTTTAAAATGAAATTAACTCAACCTGCAATCCCCTTTACCAACCTGACATGGTTCCACGAAATGCAAACAGATTATGATGTTAGAATACTTGCACTTTCTGTTCCAATTCACTGGTGTTTCCTAAACTATCAAACCAAGAATCAATAACCAGAAACTATCCCATGATCTTTACGATTCAACTATTCAGGCCTCTCTCCTGTCTCGCTACCACTATCCTCTGCCCCTGAATCTAGTCACGCCTCCGCTTCCTCCTCTGACTCAGGCTGTGGGCGCCTGCTTCTTTTGTCCCTTCTATCTTTCTTATTACGACAGTCACTGTGATTGTGTCTTACTTTCTTGCAGTGCCTGCATGGTGCCTCACAATCCCGAGCAGAGTGACCCGACTTGTTACAAGTAAAACATCTTTCATGATCTCTATCTCTGTCCTTATCTCCTCTTCTGCTAGCCTTCCATCCCTTTCTGTCAGAGCCCTTACTGGCTATCTCACCCAGAGTGGTCATCAAGTATTCCATCCCTTTCTGTCAGAGCCCTTACTGGCTATCTCACCCAGAGCCCTTACTGGCTATCTCACCCAGAGCGGCCATCAAGTATTCCATCCCTTTCTGTCAGAGCCCTTACTGGCTATCTCACCCAGAGCCCTTACTGGCTATCTCACCCAGAGTGGTCATCAAGTATTCCATCCCTTCTGTCAGAGCCCTTACTGGCTATCTCACCCAGAGCGTTCATCAAGTATTCTGCCCCTTTCAGCTTCTTCTTAGTCTCCTGGCTTTTACCGTGCTGTTCATAATGAATTGCATATCTTTTTACTTCCCCCAGTTCTGCTAGTCCCCACCCCACCAAGGTTCTCTTTGTGGTACTGCTAATCTCGGGGCACATTCCGCTGAGGAAAGCTTTCTTCAGCTGCTGGTGATATGCAGTGTTAAAACCATCTGCTATGGGGGGGCTCTGTTAAACCACTGTTGGTGTTAAACACATCCTTCAGCCTCTCTAAGTACTGACTGATGGTCTCACCATCTCCCTGCCTGCATTCAGAAACCTTAGAGAAGTCTGCGTGTCGGTGATAATAATCCCTCAAATTATTATACAATTCTGTAATTTTAACAACGTAATCACCCTCTGCCGCCCATGGCACTGTAATTATATTGTTATGCACCCATTGCCCTCGTACAGCTGCCCAGTCCTTCTCCACCAGCTGCCGTACCGCTCTCTCCACTTCTCCTGTGTTTAACTTGAAGCTGGCTGTCAAACCTTCTAGATCCCTTCTAAATCCTTCCATGCCTGTTTTAGGATGTACCATTCCTTCCACCGCTCTTTCTACATCCCTATGTGTCCATGCCCTATACACTTCTAAAATAGGTTCCTGTCCTGCGCCCCCAGCCCGTGGGTTGGGCACGGCAATTAGAGGATACTGACTAGCCTCCTTTTCATCTTCGTCATCCAGCCACTCTGCTACTCCTCTCCTCACTGGGCTCTGGTTATGCGACTTCAGCCTTCTGAGTGGTAAAGCCCTGTCTCTACCTCTTTCCCCCTTGTTCATCCTACATCCTCGTTCGGTTAAATCTTTCATGACCTTCCCTATGGTAGCTAGCCCTATCCTATCCTCATCCGTCTCTACCCCTCCCTCTGCTCCAGGAGGTTCCCCATATGGGGGTGGTGGTGGTGGTGGGACGGGAAGCACTGGCTGCCATCTCCTCACCACCACGGTCTCATCATCAGGATTCTCTCTCCACGCCTGGTCTTTCCGGGTGGGTTATAATTTAGGTTTAGGAGAGACCTCCAGAGGAGCTGTGGGAGTTATTGCTCTCTGTTGCTGGCAACTTAACATCTTCCTTTTTCTTTTCTCCCTCAGCTCTCTTCCTCGCCTCGGCTAACCATACCCTCGCTGTGTCTAGCCTCTCTGCCCGTTGTTTATCTGCCTTGTCTCCACAAACCCTATTTATTTGTTTAATCATTGATTCCAGTTTTTCTATATTTAAACGTCCGTCAAATTCGTACTTACTCCTCCCTGTCGGGCCAAAATAGGTGTTCCTCTTATCTTTTCCCTGCATATATTTCTCATCTCCCATTAATTCCGGGACGTCCTTTGAGGATTTACTGCCCATTGTTAGTAACCCGTGTAGTTCCTATATCTATTCTCAAAATCTGTGTGTGTATTTCTAGGATCTATGTATGTGCTTTTTCCCGTTATCCAATTACTATAGTTGTTATTCCTGCACAATCTATGTGTGTCTCTTTTCGTGGGATAGTCAGACCCATTTTGCGCGCCTCCGGTAGTTCTTGCC
The DNA here is from genome assembly GCF_002021735.2 of Oncorhynchus kisutch. Classification (NCBI taxonomy): domain Eukaryota; kingdom Metazoa; phylum Chordata; class Actinopteri; order Salmoniformes; family Salmonidae; genus Oncorhynchus; species Oncorhynchus kisutch. Next base: position 70,660,427 of record NC_034174.2, on the reverse strand, counting down.
TCTCTCCCTGCTAATATCCTTTAGATCAATTACTGTTAGATTGGCCAAGTTAACGGTTAGGTCTCAACATAGATAGTTTAGTGCAGATACCTTCGCGCCATTACGGATCTTTGTTTTCCCTTTCTTGAAACTTTATCTATAGAGGTGTCGATCGCACATTAGGTCTCACCCGTATTACAACCTATTAGCTATTTTCCAGGGGTCCCTAGTCAGCAGCCTATTTGTCTATTGATGCTTGTTCTTTTGACGTTAATATCTCGTATCTCCCTCCGCTATATTAGGCTTCCCTTCTTGGTTGGATAATCAGACCTAGATGTGCGTAGATCTGACTCTCACCTTTCTGCTAATATACTCCAGATCAATTTCTGTTAGATCTTAGTATGTTAGACCGGCTAATGTATCTTAACCAATTTAGCGGTTAGGTCTCAACATTAGACAGTTTATTGGTAGTGGCCACAGATACCTTGGGTCATTACGGACCCCCTTCCCCTGCTGCCTAGGTGGCTCTACACCCAATTCCTATTTTCCAATTGCCTAGAATACTACCTATATCAGGGTTCTTTACACAAAATTCTAAACATAGGTCACCATGTAAGAATCAATTTCTGTTAGATCAACACCTAAACTACACAAAAACAATCAAATATATTTCTGAATGTAGCCCGATCGTCAATTCCCCATAATTCATGAATAAAGATTTACTGACCTTCTCATAGACTGGGAAAAGCAATGTAGGTTAGATTCCGTCACCGTCTCTGCCGACCTTAGATATATACCGGCCTGTTATAGAACCCCAATGTCAAGGGACAGGTCTTTAATTTACGGGTCAATGACCCGCCCGTGCACTGTTTTCGGCGCACGGTTTTCGGTGTAGTACCTAAACTACACAAAAACAATCAAATATATTTCTGAATGTAGCCCGACAGATATTGGAATCCGGCTCTCGAAGGACCAATTGTTAAGAGAATTATGTTCTCCATGTTCATAAACCAATTCAATCAAACTACTCAGTCTGCTAGATCAGGATTTGTAAGATACTGATTGAAAGGAAGCAGATAGAGGCCCAGCTAAAATAGTTATTCACGGGAACGTTCTGGTCTGTTGTACAAAACAATTCATTTTATACTGGCTACTCACGCACACACATTCACACAAACATACGGGCACACATTCACACTAACGTTAGCACACAATGTCCTGCTACCCAGCCGACAAAAGATTAGGGGATTCCGTGAGACTTACTCCTCATCCTCCCTCAAGATAGGGAGACCGAGACCCTGGGAAGTACTCTCAGTGGCCCCAGCCAAGGTCGGCCCGAATCTTGCTCAGACCGTCGGTTTTTAAGATACTATTATAGACATATTGTACAGACTAGACATATTGTACAAACTATGGTCATACATGATTCTAACCAATTTCATACGATTATATGGCTTCAGGGTGGAATATTCTAGTCATTCATATAAATTCCATTAACACAAAGGTCCTTCCACCAAGTATTTTCTAAGGGGGGTGGAGACTTTATTTATGATATTTAATATTTTTCTAATTTGGAAAATGTTCTCTAACTTTCTCTGACTTTTAAAATGTGGAGTAAGTTGTTTAGATTTGTATGGAAGAAAAAATCATTGAATCCCTTTTTAGATGTAATTTTAAGGCAGAAAAATTTGGAAAAAGTTCAAGGTGTGAATCTTTGCTGCATCAAAGAAAATGCCAAGGGGTTTGAGATCCTCGACTGAGAACTGGATTTTGATTAAGATTTTTGCGAAAATGGGGAAAGGAAAAGAGAAGTCAATGGAAAACTGGTCAAACATCTAAAACTATTGATTTACTCTGTGGAAAATGATATATGTTGGAAATCATTCAGACATTTATGCATACTTAGGCTACATCTCTTCGAGTTACGAAAGTCTTACATTTAAATTCGGTGTTTGAGAATATTGGACTTCCAGTATGTAGAAGCCAATGGTTTGTAGAAGGTTTCTCAGGCTGACTGTTCTGCTGTCTACAGGAAAGGCACCCTGGTGAGAATCACATGTCTGGTGTTTATAGGTGGAGCCTTCATGGGCTTCAGCAGGTCCTTCGGCTCTCCAGAGATGATCATTGTTGGACGCTTCATCACAGGGGTACACTCAGGTAATGCAGTAACAGATAATAAATCAAATCAAATCAAAATCAAGTCAAACAGAATAATACCATTATGTCCTACCGTCCTTAACATGTTGAGTAAGGATTAGGAAACACTATTTGAGTGGGTAATCATAAGGCATTCATAGCACATACTGTACGTAACTTGACACCTGACGCAAGTACTCTATCTCTCTCGGTCTCTCTCTCTACCGCACCTGCTGTCTCGACCTCTGAATGCTCGGCTATGAAAAGCCAACTGACATTTACTCCTGAGGTTCTGATCTGTTGCACCCTCTATAACCATTGTGATTATTATTTGACCCTGGTGGTCATCTATGAACGTTTGAACATCTTGGCCATGTATTCTTATAATCTCCATCCGGCACAGCCAGAAGAGGACTGGCCACCCCTCAGAGACTGATTCCTCTCTAGGTTTCTTCCTAGGTTCCTGCATTTCTAGGGAGTTTTTCCGTGCCACCTTGCTTCTACATCTGCATTGCTTGGTTTTTGGAGTTTTAGACTGGGTTTCTGCTGATGGAAATGACTTTAAATAAACACATTTGATGCATGCATTTCTGTTTGTTGTGTTTTACTTATCTGAATGAATCAGGTCTTCTTTCTGTTGCTCTACAACACATTATCAGCTCTTATCAGCAACAATGCTAGCTGTAAGGTTAACTGCTAATGCTGAATCTGATCTGTGTAATGTACATATCCCCCTCCCTCCAGGTATCTCTCTGAGTGTGGTACCTATGTACCTGGGGGTGATAGCACCGAAGAACCTCTATGACCTCTCACCTCTGTTCCCCTCCCACCAGGTATCTCTCTGAGTGTGGTGCCAATGTATCTTGGGGAGATAGCACCTAAGAACCTGCGAGGCTTCCTGGGCCTCGTGCCTAGCATCTTTATCTGTGTAGGAGTCTTCATCGCTCAGATCCTGGGGCTACATGAACTACTGGGAAAGGTGCAGTAAAATATTATCCTTAATATCTTAGTTCATAGTTGAGCTTCTTTGTTGGTCTTTTCTTTGGCGTAAATAGATAAAGAACTTTTGGTGAGGTAAACACAAATGAAACGTAACCTCTTAAACTCTGACGCCCTCTGGTGGCATTTTCTAAACCCTGCATAATATTGTATACTACGTTCATAAAGTGTATTTCGGTTTCCAAACAATAAGTCCTACAAACACATGCTTGGTACTGTTACAAAGGTAAGAACTGTGGGATTCTGATAAAGGTGAATAATGTGACTAAAACAGAGCCTGAGATGCAGCAGGCCTAAAACCCTTGAAATGCACAGATTGTTGTTGTTGTTGTTTATTTCTTCACGGAGGGGGGGAAGGGGAATAAGACCTTTTTAAAGTCTAGGTTTGAAATAAAATATGTCACCAATTACTATTCCCCCCAAAATATGTATATATTTTAAGTAATGGTGGCACTCTAAACATGCATACATTTCCATAGGAAAACAGCCATTTTAAAAGCGTAGGGCTTATGTAAAGTTCCATGCCTTCATTTTTCGTATTACAAGAATTATATGCATAGGAAGAGAAAGATGAAGTCTTTACCTATCCATTGACGTAAATATATCCTCTGTCTGATTCCTAGTTCGTCCACTAGATACGAGAACACATGACGTCTCATGGCCACATGAAACCAGTTGCGGCGTCTGGTTAGGGTAGCGAGTCACTGTTCCAAAATGGCTGAACGGATTTTCAAATCTGACATCAAAAATAAGTACCCCCCCAAACTTTCCGGGCCCTGTACCGGGCCCAAATCAACCGCTCAGAGTTTGACAGAATAAACTCACCCTGTAACTTGCTGGTAAAGCCTAGACATTGGAGGTATATTAAAAGTACACTGCAATGAGAGAAGAGTATGTGACATTCATTTTATTTCAGACCTTTCTTTGGAGAAATGCTATCCTCCCCTCAAGGCGGAACTATCAAGGAATATGATCTGAATATATTTGCAGTGTGTCCCAGTTCTACAGTAATCAGATCAGTCAGTAGTATCGACCCACGTGGTAGACTCATCTTTTACGATCATCTCCATTCAGCACACTATTTGGCTGCTTTTTATACCAGAGAGTTTCTACCTTCTTTCAAACTTTGTCATATAATTGTTTTAATGATATCAAACTCATATTGACCTCTTGCTGACCCTATATCCTTTGGCCTCTAACCCCTCAACAGGAAGAGCACTGGCCCCTCTTCCTGTCTCTGGTGGTGATCCCCACAATGTTCCAGCTGATGCTGTTGCCATGGTTCCCAGAGAGCCCGCGGTACCTGCTCATAGAGAAGAGGAATGTCCACGCCACCATCACAGGTGAGGAGGCTCCGTCCATTAGGAGGATATAGTTGATAGTTCTTTATTTATTTTCTTGGCATATAGAGTAGACTGTAAAATACCTTAAAGACCTGAATTGCTATTGTAAGGAGTATTATTTTTGGGGGGAAAACTGTGACCACAGACCAATACAACAAAGACTTGTATTTCAATATAGTCCATATGGTATACAACCTTAGCTGTGCTGTACTCACCAGTCTAGTAAAGTGAAATTCTCTCCCCAGCTCTGAAGTGGTACCGGTCCAAAGTGAACATCCAGGCAGAGATCGAGGAGATGCAGGAGGAGCAGCGGTCCATGTCCTCGGTCCAGACCGTGTCGGTCATCGGTCTGCTGAAGGACCGGAGCGTCCGCTGGCAGGTCATCACTATAGTGGTGGTCAATATCGGCATGCAGCTGTCCGGTATCGACGCGGTGGGTCTGTGTTGTGTGTGTGTGTGTGTCCATACATTCATGCATACATGCAGGAGAGTGTGTGTCCCTGTGTGTGTGGATACACTATATGCCCCTATCACCACCACCACTATATATTACAGCCTCACTTAGAACCACTGGTGCTGAGTGACAAAGCAGGGGCACGCCTCATTACTGTACAATATACCCTAGACACACACACACACTGGTCCTCATTACTGTACAATACACCCTAGACACACACACACACACAGGTTCTCATTACTGTACAATACACCTTAGACACACACACACACTGGTCCTCATTACTGTACAATACACCCTAGACACACACACACACACACACATACAGGTCCTCATTACTGTACAATACACCCTAGACACACACACCGGTCCTCATTACTGTACAATACACCCTAGACACACATACACTGGTCCTCATTACTGTACAATACAATACACCCTAGACACACACACACACACTGGTCCTCATTACTGTACAATACAATACACCCTAGACACACACACACAGGTCCTCATTACTGTACAATACACCCTAGACACACACACACACACACACACACACACACACACACACAGGTCCTCATTACTGTACAATACACCCTAGACACACACACACCGGTCCTCATTACTGTACAATACAATACACCATAGACACACATACACTGGTCCTCATTACTGTACAATACAATACACCCTAGACACACACACACACACACTGGTCCTCATTACTGTACAATACACCCTAGACACACACACACACAGGTCCTCATTACTGTACAATACACCCTAGACACACACACACACACACACACACACACACACACACACACACACACACACACACACACACACACACACACACACACACACACACACAGGTCCTCATTACTGTACAATACACCCTAGACACATACACACACACTGGTCCTCTTTACTGTACAATACACCCTAGACACACACACACACACACACACACACAGGTCCTCATTACTGTACAATACACCCTAGACACACACACACACACACACACACACACACACACACAAACACACACACACACACACACACACACACACACACACACACACACACACACACACAGGTCCTCATTACTGTACAATACTCCCTAGACACACACACACACAGGTCCTCATTACTGTACAATACACCCTAGACACACACACACACACACACACACACACAGGTCCTCATTATTGTACAATACACCCTAGACACACACAGGTCCTCATTATTGTACAATACACCCTAGACACACACAGGTCCTCATTACTGTACAATACACCTTAGACACACACACACAGGTCCTCATTACTGTACAATACACCCTAGACACACACACACACACACACACACACACACACACTGGTCCTCGTTACTGTACAATGCACCCTAGACACACACACACACACACTGGTCCTCATTACTGTACAATACACCCTAGACACACACACACTGGTCCTCATTACTGTACAATACACCCTAGACACACACACACTGGTCCTCATTACTGTACAATACACCCTAGACACACACACACACTTGTCCTCATTACTGTACAATACACCCTAGACACACACACACTTATTTCATAGTCTAAATGGATCCCCACACACACTTGTCCTAGTGACATGGGCTCTTGGCCCTTCAGCACCATGTGGATAAGCACTCATGTACATTCTCATGCTGCTCCCCATTTCCCAGCACGGCCACGCTATGCTGCTTTCTACTGTCGCAGCTGCTCCAGACGCGGAGCACACAAGCTCTAATCTGATATCAAAGAATCCCAATGTCCACCTTTTAGAATTCCGATGAGGTCTTTGCAACCCATTTCCTGCTTGGTAATACAAGATTCTAGAAGTCCATTCAGAATTCTACACAGGGACGGGCAAATACCATGTGTGGATGTGACATATTTCCATGAGTGTTTGGAAATATTCATGTATGTGTATGGATGGTTACTGAAACCAACTATATGTGTCCATTTCATCTACTTTTCCTGATCTTGTCCGTATTAGAGGATGTGTGTTGTTGTAGTGAAGTATGACGAATGAGATCTGATTTGACAGATGGGATTTAGGATGGTTGTGACGGCAATTATGATGAATCAGCCATGAGTAATACGAGCTTTAAAAATGACCGTTAGCTGAACGTTGCATATTTGTTTAGCCAGGTTAAAACAGACGGCCATATTTAATATGTACACTCAGTTACTAATGTTGGTGTTGATGATGATGATGTGAGCGCTGTACAGCCCAGAACACTGAACAATGGAGTATTCAAAGAACAACGCAACAAAGATGTAGCCCTACAGTATGTGTATTCAACCATGTACATGTTCACTGCTCACAGTTCAGCTACTGATCTACAACTCTCTCTCTCTCTTCAGATCTGGTTCTATACCAATGCCATCTTTGAGAACGCAGGTATCCCAGTCCCTCAGATCCAGTACACCACGGTTGGAACCGGAGCCATCGAGGTTATCGCTGGATGCGTAGGGGTAAGCAAGCTGTCATTGGATTACTGTGTGAGCACAACAGCTGAGCATGCTAGCTTAGCCTGGTTCACCAGACTGAAAACTGCTCTCATAGGTGAGTGAAGCATTCAGTCTGGTTTAACCAGGCTAACATTAGCTAGCCTACTCTAGTCTGAGGTGTTATTATTATTATTGTCTGGTAGCTGGTGGTAATACTCACTTCAACACTCCTTTTGGACAAGCCTGTACTTTAGCTATAAGGCCCTCGGGAACTGTTCAGCATATATCCACTGAGATACTATAGTCAAACCACAGCTATATTATATATAGTAAATTATGTATACATTCTATACAGTATGGCTCTGGTTCAGACTGTGTCTGTCCCAAATGGCACACTATTCCCTATATATCCCCCTTTGGGTCCTGGTCAAAAGTAGTGCACTACAAAGGGAATAGGGTGTCATTTGGGGTGCATCCCATGGCTACAGTTTCTAAAGAGACATATAGGTCAGTGGACATACTACTGGGTGCTGAGCTATTCCAAGAAACACAGTCTCTGGGTAGCAGTTTGCCATTTTTCCCATGCAGAAGCATAACATTGACATGTTAAGTCGTCAGCCAATAGAAATAACGTGTTCTCCTTTGTCCCGCCTCCAGTGCTTCACCATTGAACGGCTGGGCAGAAGACCTCTGATGATTGGTGGATTCACCTTCATGGGAATTTGCTGTGCAGGGATCACACTCTCCCTCATGTTCCAGGTACGTTCATCTACCCATCAATCTTCCCCTATAGACACAGGTCTAGGATCAGTTCACCAGACCTGGAATTCTGCATTTTCTGTGAAAAGAGAGAATCTGATTTCAGGTCAGTTTATAGAAGAACAATGCCATCTTCGTTACTATTAGTTTGAATCGTGCAGACTCTCTTTGTTGATAGTTACTGTCTCTGTGTCTTTGACTGTCTCTTTAATGAGTATAATCAGTAACCAGTCAGTCTATTATTATTTGTAATGTGATGACTGTCCTATGGTCTCTGATATTGACTGTCCTATGCTTCCATTCGGCGCCCATTAAGTCCCACTACATCAGTGTTGCCTGTGTGGTGGGGATCATCGCTGGCTTCTGTATAGGACCAGGTAAGACATCTACCCTGGTGGTCTGCTTGTTTGTTTATCTCTCTCTGTTTCTCTCCTTCAAAACAAGGCTCTATACTCAGGACGTATATCGCTCTCAATAGAAGAGTGGGTACTTCCTCTTTTAGCGCAAGGGGCTATAATGCTACTCTAAGAAGTACATTTAAGTTATTTAGCAGATGCTGTGATCAAGAGAAACTATGGTTAAGTGTCTTTCTCAAGGGCACATCAACAGATTTCTCACCAAGTTGGCTCAGGGATTCGAACCAGAAACATTTCAGTTGCTGACCCAATACTCTTAACCTCCAGGATACCTATAACACAGACAGTTATTTTCTAACTAGGAAACACTGCTCTCTGGTGGTGGAATGTAGAAGTGCTCTAGGAAAGGCAGCCTCACTGTTTACCCAACATAAATAGCTACTCTATTGTATTTCATTAATCCACTAAATGAGGAAATCATAATTGCCACGGTAACAGGAACATCCATTCTTACAGCCATTTGTTTGGGGCTCGTCGGCTGAACGCAACAGTTTATTAGAATGTTGATGGTGGCTATAATAAGCCTGATGAATTAGACCAACACCAGTTTAAATGTAATCCGTCAAGCAGCCAAAATCCATACATCAAGCTCAGATGAGGTTTTTCTGTTTGCCGCAATTAGATTTTCAATGGCTCATTGTTCATAATGAATATTTTGGTGTGTGTGATGAATATGCCTCCTTGAGACAAAAAACTTGCATAAACAATGTGAAGGAGCTCATAGTACTGCAGATGTAGACAAATTGCAGAGCCCTACTTATTGACTATATTATCAAGCCTTCTCCCCATGTCATTATCATGCTCAAATAATGAGGACTTAACTTCACACATTCATCATTAGGCTTTTACTAATGTACTATTCCTCATTCATAATATCTCTCATTTCTAACCATGATGAATGAGATATTATGGAGCAATGAAACCGTCTATATATTCTACATATTATAGAGTTAACATATTGAGATACAGATGTAGGACCTTAATTTGAACCCTCTTTTGTTGCTGAGAATTTTCAGATGAGCTTTGTGACATGGTTATATTAACAATATTGTACTTTTCATGTAGCCTACTTTTGGCCAGCTAATAGCCTAACCACCAATCAGGCAATATAATGGACTAAATGTTCAAATCCTGTTGCTGCCGGATTATTTGGCTGTGACAATACAGATCAAATTAAGATCATACATCTGTCTTACACCGAGGGAATATAATGGCGGTTTCAATCCTCAATGTACTATCCTTACTATAAAGTCTTGCTGTTATCAATATCAGTGGTTTGGTAGTTTGCCCAACTTCACATGTGACTATAACTAGTAGCCCATGACGTGATTCTATCATGGCTTGAAAAGTATACTTTTGTAGACTATGGCTGTGTTCTGATATTCGTTCCACTAATTGTTCTTTTGGCCAATCACATCAGATCTTTTCACATCAGATCTTTTTCAGAGTTGATCTGATTGGTCAAAAGACCTTTTCGTGGAACAAATGATCCGAGTTGGGTTTGCCTGTCTAAATGCAGCCCATGTGTCTCATTGTGTCTCTGTCCCTGTGTAGCTGGAGTGCCCTTCCTGATTACAGCAGAGCTGTTTAAACAGTCCCATCGTCCGGCTGCCTACACCGTGGCCGGATGCCTCAACTGGCTGTCCAACTTCACCATCGGCTTTGTCTTCCCCTTCCTACAGGTCAGAACTACTGGCCTATAATTACTCCTGTCCACACGTTTCACCGCTGCATGTTGGCATTTTAGTCGTGCCTTTTTCACGACAGCTCTCGATCCAGCTCCCTATTCCCTCGAACTCCACTCCAACTCATCTGTAGTAGTAAAACAGTAGTATAGTAGTAGTATAGTAGTAGTATACTAGCAGTATGGTAGTAGTAAAACAGTAGTATAGTAGTAGTATACTAGCAGTATAGTAGTAGGAAAGTAGCAGTATAGTAGTAGTCTAGCAGTAGTATACTAGTAGTATAGCAGTAGTACTAGTAGTATAGCAGTAGTCCATTAGCAAATAGTAGCAAATGATTGAATTAAATGAGTGTCATCGTCTGAAGATCCAATTCGCATCGTGTTCTGTTACTGTTCCCTCTAATAATCAATTCAATTCATTCAACAAACAACTCTCCCCCCCCCACCCCCCCCAGATGTCGGCAGGGGCCTACTGCTACCTGGTGTTCTTTGGCGTGTGCACGGCAGTGGCGGCCTACGTCTTCTTCATCGTCCCCGAGACCAAGAACAAGACATTTGTGGAGATCAGCCAGATGTTCGCGGCCAGGAACGGCATGCTGGAGGAGGAGAGCAGCGAACTGGGCGTCTTTAACAGCCTCAAACTCGCCAAGATGAACGGCTATGGTGCCGTCGACCTGGAGTACGACGTGATAGAGAATAAGAAGTAGAGAAGGGGAAAGGGGGAGAGAGAGAGAGAGACGTCAGTAGTCTTAAAGTGTCTCTTCATCTGTACTGATCTGAAAACACCCCACTGGGCACAGACGTCAGTTAAACGTCTATTTTTGATTTCCATTTGGTTGAGTTGTCAACTAACGTGAAGTCAATGTGAAATCAACATAAAATGTCGCCATGATATTGGCTTTAGGTTCAAAGTTAGTTGAAAAAAAGCCAAAATTCCCTTTTTGCAAATCCAAATCGTTTCCCACATTGATTCAACGTCATCACACTGAATATATTTGTTGAAATGATGTGGAAACAACGTTGATTCAACCAGTTTTTGCCCAGTGGGACAGAGTAGGTGAAAGCAATGTGGTGGAATTGGTGGACTTTGCTTTCCCCTACCCAGTTAGTGCAGACAATGGAAAAAATCATCTCTTTCGATTCATTGTTCAGTATTTCATTTCGTTCTTCTTCTGAATCTGTGTTCATGCGTTACAGACTCCTGTGTCAGTCTACAAAACCTCTGATGTAAGAGCTCTAGGATAGTGTCTGTGGTGGTGTTTTAATGTTTTCTCAATGGGCGTATAAGTTGAATTGTGTCTATCTATGGAAATGAAAAACATTTTCAGACAGAAATCTATCTCCATACCGTTCCAAAATGTAACATTTAATGTCACCAGTTGTACAGTAACCTACACTGACTCTATGTGCTGTTTGGAAGTCAGCGCATCTACAACCATTAGGTTTCACTCTCCTCTCGGTTATATGTGCCTCTCTCTCCGTGAATCACGCTGAAAGTCTTCTTTTCTCAATCTGGCTGAAAACCTTTTCCGACAATGTACAGTACAGAGAGAATGTATTTATTTAATGACACAGCAACAGTATCATGATATGAATGCAGTATCTGACTTGACCGTTTTCCTGATCACTGGTTTTGACAGAAAATGAGGTCAGAACACGTCACGTGAATGGTATAATTTTAGAAACCCTTTTGGGTGTTTATAATGCCTTAACAACATATCCATAGCACATTATAAGGTGCTATGATCCCGTATAAGGCTTCATAAGAAGGTGCTCCAAGTGTTACAGTGTCTTTGATCATGTTTACCTTGCTTAGCTGAAGAGAGAACCAATAACTTGAGTTTGCTTGTTTGTTTTTTTCCTTCTCTCTTTTGCGTAAGAGAGTTTGTAAATGTGGCTACTGTAGTAGTCATTCCATATTCCGAGGCAAGATAAGTTATATATCATACGTTATATCGTACATGTTAAACAGATGTGCACAAGAAAGTGTGTAGGAGGATATATACAGTATACACTGAGTGTACAAAACATGAGGAACACCTTCCTAATATTGAGTTGCACCCCCTTTTACCATCAGAACAGCCTTAATTCGTTGGGGCATGGACTCTACAAGGTGTCGAAAGCATTCCACATGGATGCTGGCCCCTGTTGATCTAATGCTTCCCACAGTTGTGTCAAGTTTACTGGATGTCCTTTGGGTGGTGGACCATTGTTGATACACACAGGACACTGTTGAGTGTTAAAAAACCCAGCAGCGTTGCAGTTCTTGACACACTCAAACCGGTGCGCCTGGCACCAACTACCATAATCGCCTGGCACCTACTACCACCTACTACTATTCACCAGGTCAGTCTATGTCATGGAAAGAGCAGGTGTCCTTAATGTTTTGTACACTCAGTGAATATAGTGCGTTATATTGTATCTAGAATAATAGTGACAATATCAAAACTGTGAAATAACACATGGAATCATACAGTAACCAGAAAAGTGTTAAACAGCCTTTGCCTTGATAACAGCTTTGCACACTCTTGGCATTCTCTCAACCAGCTTCATGAGGTAGTCACCTGGAATGCATTTAATTTAACAGGTCTGCCTTGATAAAAGTTCATTTGTGGAATATAGGTGTGTCCAAACTTTTGACTGCTACTGTATATATTTATACAGTGCCTTGCGAAAGTATTCAACCCCCTTGGCATTTTTCCTATTTTGTTGCATTACAACCTGTAATTTAAATTGAATTTTTGGGGATTTCATGGAATGGACATACAGAAAATAGTCCAAATTGGTGACGTGAAATTAAAAAAATAACTTGTTTCAAAAATAAATGAAAAAAAACGGAAAAGTAGTGTGTGCATATGTATTCACCTCCTTTACTATGAAGCCCCTAAATAAGATCTGGTGCAACCATTGACCTTCAGAAGGCACATAATTACATGATGTCACATGATCTGTTCTGAAAGGCCCCAGAGTCTGCAACACCACTAAGCAAGAGGCACCATGAAGACCAAGGAGCTCTCCAAACAGGTCAGGGACAAAGTTCTGGAGAAGTACAGATCAGGGTTGGGATATAAAAAATATCTGAAACTTTGAACATCCCACGGAGCACCATTAAATCCATTATTAAAAAATGGAAAGAATATGGCACCACAACAAACCTGTCAAGAGAGGGCCGCCCACAAAAACTCACAGACCAGGCAAGGAGGGCATTGATCAGAGAGGCAACAAAGAGACCAAAGATAACCCTGAAGGAGCTGCAAAGCTCCACAGCGTAGATTGGGGTATCTGTCCATAGGACCACTTTAAGCCGTACACTCCACAGAGCTGGGCTTTATGGAAGAGTGTCCAGAAAAAAAGCCATTGCTTAAAGAAAAAAATAAGCAAATACATTTGGTGCTCGCCAAAAGGCATGTGGGAGAATCCCCAAACATATGGACTAAGGTACTCTGGTCAGATGAGACTAAAATGTAGCTTTTTGGCTGTCTAGGAAAACGCTATGTCTGGCGCAAACCCAACACCTCTCATCACCCAGAGAACACCATCGACACAGTAAAGCATGGTGGTGGCAGCATCATGCTGTGGGGATGTTTTTCATCGACAGGGACTGGGAAACTGGTCAGAATTGAAGGAATGATGGATGGTGCTAAATACAGGGAAATTCTTGAGGGAAACCTGTTTCAGTCTTCCAGAGATTTGAGACTGGGACGGAGGTTCACCTTCCAACAGGACAATGACCCTAAGCCTACTGCTAACGCAACACTCGAGTGGTTTAGGCGGAAACATTTACATGTCTTGGAATGGCCTAATCAAAGCCCAGACCTCAATCCAATTGAGAATCTGGGGTATGACTTAAAGATTGCTGTACACCAGCGGAACCCACCAGCCTTGAAGGAGCTGGAGCAGTTTTGCCTTGAAGAATGGGCAAAAATCCCAGTGACTAGATGTGCCAATCTTATAGAGACATACCCCAAGAGACTTGCAGCTGTAATTGCAGCAAAAGGTGGCTCTACAAGGTATGGACTTTGTATCTTCAAAGTGGTAGGCATGTTGTGTAAATCATATCATACACCCCCCCCCCCCCCCCAAATCTATTTTAAGTTGTAAGGTAACAGTTGTAAGGTAACAAAAGAGGAAAAATTCCAGGGGGGTTGGATACTTTCGCAAGCCACTGAACATACGCTCCGAGTATCAAAGTAACTGCATAGATTTGTTTAGACTCATTGTATTCACATTTGGAATATTTTAATGTGTCTTTAACTATTGCTGCAACATCTATTGTATATCGTAGAGGGTTGAGTAAAAAGTACTTTGTCGTTTTGTATTCAAATGTATGTAAATGATATGAATAAATATGCTTGAACATGTTTCCTGTCTTTGGTTATGGTACATCATAGTGTTATCATGTTTTTCAGCCCTGACAAGTCACAATATAGGTCATATTTTACGTTTGGGTCGTCAATCAGGCAAGATCAGACAGTGTCCCAAACGCCACCCTATTCCCTATGTAGCGCACTACTTTTGAACAGGGCCCACTCCACTGCTCTAGACTACATGTTCAATAGTGGGTTTCTCTGTTGAACTTCCATCAACTGCACTTCTAATCTGGTAGGCTCCAACCATTTGAGGTGTTGTGTGCACAAATTCTTACCTGTTACCCCAAAAAAGTGGCGGGAGAACGCTTTGTTTTTTAAGTCCCAGATTGCCCCTTTAAATCATATCTTTAGGTGAGGTTTTACCTCCTGTAAACATCTTCAGAGAACTTCCTCAAACGTTACATTCAGCCACGCACAGGCCTGTTTTCCACAACCATTTTCAAGCAAAGGTCTGGTGACAGTTCACCGTGAGGTATTGTCACGCAGCCTGGTGCAATGGAGCGCTATGGTAGATCAGATGATGGGAAAGGAAACGGTGCTGCTCCCTGTCTCTCTAACCCCTAGGCTGCTGCTTCCATCTGCACACACAGCCCCTGCAGACGGGCCGGGGAACCCCCGACTGGGGCCGCAATGGAGACGTGCTGTCAAGCGACTGACTGAGTCTCTCAACAGAGAAAAATAGATTTAAAATTAAAACTCAATGTCATGATTTTCAGAATGTGTCGTTTTGAATTGGAGGTGGTCCTAAGGTCAGAGGTGAGAGCAAGGTCATTGGTGATGTGTGTTAAAATATAGAGTGATGGTAGTTTTGTTGCTGGCTGGAGGTAAAGTAATTGATTGTGTTTACACAACGTTATTGTCATTTAAACGGCCTTTTGTCATGGAGAGCAAAGTGTTTACTGTAAAAAATGACGCACACACACACCCACTGTCCAGTCCATACCACAGCTGAAATAACGCTTGCTTCTAGAACACTGCATCTAATTCCTAGCCCTGCCCTCCTCGCTCTCCTCAGCCTCGCCCCTATTGGCTGTTACTGGCCACCAGCCCACCTGCCCCCACCACACTCCCCGGCGCTCCCCTTAATGTGACTGGTCTGTGGAATGATGGATCACTCCTTGTCACTTCCCCCTTCTCGTCCAATCAAGCACCAGCCCGTGGAAATTGATTGTTCTAATTTGCTCTCATTATTATGATGATATTAAGCACAATATACAGACACAGCTCACTGTCAGATCTGTCCAGGGCTGTCATTAGTTACAGAGGCTGCTGGGAAGGCGTCTCAGAGGGGCTTTTTTCAGAGAGCGGTGGTGGAGAGTGAGTGGAGGGAAACAGGGTGGATTTGAAGGAAAGTGTTCTTAATAAGATTTGCTATGCACACACACACTCACACACACACTCACACACACACACACACACACACACACACACACACACACACACACACACACACACACACACACACACACACACACACACACACACACACACACACACACACACACACACACAGGAGAACAGACACACAAGCAAGAACTCACGCAGACATGCACCAGTATGCGAACACACGCACACCCCCTTTCAGAGGTGATGTAGCATCTAATTATGTTCAGTACAGTGCTTCTCCGAAGAGAGAAGAGGATATGATTAAGTCCTATCGTGTCAAGAACAAGGTGTTCACACACTGCCACATCTATAGGAACTGGGAAGTGGCCTAGTCTTCAAATGCAGAATCAGTTTGCATGTCTGTACACTTGCACTTAGGTAAATAGCAGCATACAGTATGTCTCTCTACGTTTACAAGTGGAATAGAGTGATGTAGCTACAGAGCTAAAGCATCATTATCCTATCCACCCCTCCTGCTCACTCCATTCTGACCAGTTGATTGGACATTTGGTCACGTTGCTTCCTCTTAAACCTTTCAATGTACTTTAGACATATAGCTCGTTGTCTATGACATATTAGACCCTCACGCACTTCTACAGATGCACCACTGAGGGTATTCTGTCGGGCTGTATCACCGCCTGGTACGGCAACTGCACCGTCCGCAACCGCAGGGCTCCCCAGAGGGTGGTGCGGTCAGCCCAACGCATCACCGGGGCACACTGCCTACCCTTCAGGACATCTACAGCCCTCAGTGTCACAGGAAGGCCAAGAAGATCATCTAGGACCTCAGCCACCCGAGCCATGGACAGTTCACCCCGCTACCGTCTAGAAGGTGAACAGGTGCATTAAAGCTGGGACCGACACACTGAAAAACAGCTTCTATCTCCAGGCCATTAGACTGTTAAAGTCACCACTATCTTTAGTCACTGTTCTATCCGGCACCACCTGGCACTCTAACCCTGCATCTTAGAGACTGCTGCCCTATGTACAGTGCCTTCGGAAAGTATTCAGACCCCTTGGCTTTTTCCATATTTTGTTACGTTACAGCCCTATTCTAAAAATGGATTAAATAAATAAAAATCCTTGGCAATCTACACACACTACCCCATAATAAAAATGAACAGAAATACCTTATTTACGTAAGTATTCAGACCCTTTGAGCTCAGGTGCATCCTGTTCCGCTGTGCATCCTTGAGATGTTTCTACAATTTGACTGGAGTCCACCTGCGGTAAATTCAATTGATTGGACATGATATGGAAAGGCACGCACCTGTCTATACAAGGTAGAGCTCCGAGACAGGATTGTGTCGAGGCACAGATCTGGGGAAGTTGACCGAAACATGTCTGCAGCAATGAAGGTTCCCAAGAACACAGTGGCCTCCATCAATCTTATATGGAAGAAGTTTGGAACCACCAAGACTCTTCCTAGAGCTGGCCGCCCAGCCAAACTGAGCAATTGCGGGACAAGAGCCTTGGTCAGGGAGGTGACCAAGAACCCGATGGTCACACTGACAGAGCTCTAGAGTTCCTCTGTGGAGATGGGAGAACATTCCAGAAGGACAACCATCTCTGCAGCACTCCACCAATCGGGCCTTTATGGTAGAGTGGCCAGACGAAAGCCACTCGAGAAACAATATTATCTGGTCTGATGAACCCAAGATTGAGCTCTTTGGCCTGAATGCCAAGCGTCACGTCTGGAGGAAACCTGGCACCATCCCTTCGGTGAAGCATGGTAATGGCAGCATCATGCTGTGAGGATGTTTCTCAGCGGCAGGGACTGGGACTAGTCAGGATTGAGGGAAAGATGAACGGAGCAAAGTACAGAGAGATCCTTGATGGAAACCTGCTCCAGAGTGCTCAGGACTTCAGATTGGGGCGAAGATTCACCTTCCAACAGGACAACAGTCCTAATTACACAGCCAAGACAACACAGGATTAGCTTCGGGACAAGTCTCTGAATGTCCTTGAGTGGCCCAGCCAGAGCCTGGACTTAAACCCGATCTAACATCTCTGGAGAGACCTGAAAATAGCTGTGCAGCAACACTCCCTATCCAATCAGAGAGAGGATCTGTAGAGAAGAATGGGAGAAACTCCCCAAATACAGGTGTGCCAAGCTTGTAGCGTCATACCCAAGAAGACCCGAGACCGCAATCGTTGTCAAAGGTGCTTCAACAAAGTACTGAGTAAAGGGTCTGAATACTTTATATTCCAGTTTTTATTTTGTGTAAATTAGCAAGAATTGATAAAGTCCTGTTTTTGCTTTGTCGTTATAGGGTATTATGTGCAGATTGATGAGGGAAAAAAAGATTGGATCAATTTTAGAATATATCTGTAACCTAACAAAATGTGGAAAGGTCAAGGGGTCTGAATACTTTCTGAAGGCATGGTACATAGAGTAATTGAAGACTGGTCACTTGAATAATGTTTACATACTGGTTTACCCACTTTATATGGATATACTGTATTCTAGTCATGGCTCCTCCTATATAACTACTGATGTAGCCACCTCTTCTGATCATACACTGTCCATTCAGTCTATACACACCACTGTACACATTATCTCTACACGTTATATATTTATATTCTCTGATATTCTGATTTTTCTTCATTTCTTAATTGTTCTGGATTATGTGTGTATTTTGTTTATTTATTGCCAGGTATTACTGAGCTGTTGGAGCGAGAAACACAAGCCTTTTCTCTTCACCCGCGATGACATCGGCAAATCTGTGAACGCAACCAATAAACGTTTGGTTTGATTTGATTACCCATATATTATGCATATATCCACCAATTTTCACAGCAGGCCTATGGCGGAATTAACGTGCAGAAGTCATGCCTTTTGCTTCTACAACTGTTCTCGTAATTAACACAGGGGTTGTTCCCACGATGAGCTGGTCAACCTGCTGTTACAACCCAATAATCAGCTTAATAGTCCCTGTGCTACAGTCATCATGCAGCATGGCATCAATGAGACTCGTTCTCCAAAAGACCGCTGAAGAAACCCTGCATGAAAATGTACTGATCCTGCTATTGCTGCTAGTACATTACACCCTCCTGTTGTATCATCCTGCTCTTGTGTGTGTGTTTTCATCTCTATTCCTGTGCTCGTTCTCTGCTCCTATCCCCAGCCACGCTATTACCAACCAGACAGACCCACCAGATTGGCTAGCTGCCAGACCAACACACAGTGTCTAACAAATCGCTTATCTGCTCTATAATTGGATTACAAGAGCGCAGTGCTCCCATTGGTGAGATTAGGCGGTGCCGGGCAACGGGCCGGGTATGGAGTGTTTTGATTCGTCACTCCCTAACGACCCGGGGAAGCCAGCTGTTTGATTGGATAAAAGCGGGATTGCGGCTTGATGCTTATTGGTCCATGACAATGTAATAAGGAAGTCTGCCAAGTGTACTGTCTAGTAGGCTTTTAACTGTCTTTTCTGGTATGCATGTGATTAACGATGCTACCTATTCAAACACGCACACACACACACACACACACACACACACACACACAGACACACACACACACACACACGCACACACACACACACTTCATCCACTGGACTCGTGGAAGCTGAACTATCCACCTGAAGAGAGATTTGGACAGAGGTTTGTGCTAATAAAGCTTGGGTTAAAGGGTAGTTATGAACCAGACATTGTTGCTGGTGCAGAGGTAGTGTTGGAGTGTTTGTTTAGGTAGCATTTGTTTAGATTTGACTATTGTAAAGGAGGTACTGCTGACGATGGTGAACGTTCTAGTCCAAAATAAGTTGTTTGGGGTAGATAAAACTATGTGCTGGAACCTCTGCTTGGTTAGAACTGTATAACGAGACATAGTTCAGTGTATTGCGAGTCACAAGACTTGGAGAGTTCCTGTTTTAGTCTGTGTTAATAGTATCCATGGTATGGCTTTTAATTTCCCTCCATGATAGTTGTCCTGGTGGCCCGACTTCAGCTAATCTGAGCAACTGCATCACAGCTGTATGCAGCACTTGTATTTCAGAAGTGTGTGTGTCTATGCTTTTGAGCGTGCACTCAAGCACCTATAATCTGACCTTCCTCACACTGACCTCCAACCTCTTGACTCCTCTAGACCAATAGAGGGTCCAGCCCTTACGGTCCTTTATCTTAACCAGTCCTACCTCTGGCCAGACCACTGGCTAGTGTGGCGTGACCAGGGGGACCATGCAGGGCCAAGCTGCTGGAAAGCTGGCTGGCAGCTGCTGATGTCCCGTGGAGGAGCACTCTTTCCATCATGGCGCTGACACCTTTACTGTCCCCTGGCTCTGTTCAGGAGGAGGAACAGGAGGACCCCCACCACTATCCACACAGGGGCATACAGAGTTAGGGTTGGTGCACGTGCGCCCATTCACATCCGCTCCCTATTTTGCCCCCTTTTCTCTCTCTCTCTCTCTCTCTCTCTCACACACACACACACACACACACACACACACACACACACACACACACACACACACACACACACACACACACACACACACACACACACACACACACACACACCACCTCAACAACCACCCCCCCTCCCCCAAACCCACACACACACTTTCATTATAGACCAGCACTTTGTAATGTACTCTGCCCTAACCCTGCAGGTGATCTGACCCTCACTGTCCCGTCTCTGAAGGGAGAAGGACAATCCAGTCAGACCAGATGGCACTAGTGTCTGAATAGCCACTACAACAGGCTGGGTTAATGTGTAGCTTTAACCATTGTCTTCCCAGCACACAGTGGGAGGGGCGGTAGATGTAGAGGTAGCAGTGTGAGTGTGTGGGTGTGTTTGTTTAGCAGATGAAGTCAGTGTGTAGCCTTCGAGTAGTTCATAAAAACAAGTTGAAAAACCCACCGGATTACTCAGTGTCTCATTTGGGTGAGAAAAGAATCCGGACAAAGTGCACGTGAGGGGCTTGGGCCCCAATGGTGAGGGGCTTGGGCCCCAATGGTGCGTGGTACCTCTGTGTTTTGGGGATGTGGAGGTGAGGCAACCACTCTGAACATAAACTACTGGGCTTGGATTTATCACTAAACTAATCAACCTAATCAAGTGACATGGTTTAATTGAGTAGAATTGAAATATATAGAGATAGCTATAGCTACACATTAGCTGAGGATGAAACGAATAAACATTTTGAAACAGCAACAAACAACTAAACTATTATCGTTCTCAATCTCCACTTTGAAATGAAAGAGAGAAATCATCAAAGACTTGTCCTTTTCTATCCCAGTAAATGCTCACACCATTCACATTGACTCACAACAAGGCACTTCAACAACCATTCACATTGACTCACAACAAGGCACTTCAACAACCATTCACATTGACTCACAACAAGGTACTTCAACAACCATTCACATTGACTCACAACAAGGTACTTCAACAACCATTCACATTGACTCACAACAAGGTACTTCAACAACCATTCATATTGACTCCAACAAGGCACTTCAACAACCATTCACATTGACTCCAACAAGGCACTTCAACAACCATTCACATTGACTCCAACAAGGCACTTCAACAACCATTCACATTGACTCCAACAAGGCACATCAACAACCATTCACGACTCACAACAAGGCACTTCAACAACCATTCACATTAACTCCAACAAGGCACTTCAACAACCATTCACATTGACTCCAACAAGGCACTTCAACAACCATTCACATTGACTCCAACAAGGCACTTCAACAACCATTCACATTGACTCCAACAAGGCACTTCAACAACCATTCACGACTCACAACAAGGCACTTCAACAACCATTCACATTAACTCCAACAAGGCACTTCAACAACCATTCACATTGACTCCAACAAGGCACTTCAACAACCATTCACATTGACTCCAACAAGGCACTTCAACAACCATTCACATTGACTCCAACAAGGCACTTCAACAACCACTCACATTGACTCCAACAAGGCACTTCAACAACCATTCACATTGACTC
This sequence comes from Oncorhynchus kisutch, assembly GCF_002021735.2. Classification (NCBI taxonomy): domain Eukaryota; kingdom Metazoa; phylum Chordata; class Actinopteri; order Salmoniformes; family Salmonidae; genus Oncorhynchus; species Oncorhynchus kisutch. Next base: position 70,638,429 of record NC_034174.2, on the reverse strand, counting down.
CAACAAGGCACTTCAACAACCATTCACATTGACTCCAACAAGGCACTTCAACAACCATTCACATTGACTCCAACAAGGCACTTCAACAACCATTCACATTGACTCCAACAAGGCACTTCAACAACCATTCACGACTCACAACAAGGCACTTCAACAACAAACACCCATAATGGCCAAAAACAATCTCTTTATCCCCCCCCCTTCCCCCCTTTCCCACACACCATCCATCCCCTTCATCCTCGCTATCACTTTTCCAAAGAGAAGAGGGTCATTTTCTATGCAAATGGGGGCTTGCTGTCATTGTGCGCGCCTCGTTACTCTGAGCTGTGCGGCCTGGCTCCTTTGACAAACCCCTGTCTGATGGATGGGCCCATGACAGCTCCAATGTGTGCCAAGCCTTTTCACAGATTGACATCATCATTAAGGAGGGAGACCGAGACCGACCGAGAGAGAGAGAGAGAGAGGGAGAGAGAGAGAGAGAGAGAGAGAGAGAGAGAGACCTGAATCGCTGCAGATTTATACACTTTAAAAAGAGAAGAAACGCCTCCTTTTCACTCCTCTCCTCCACTGATCTCTCTCTTTGACTCTCTTTCGGTCTCGTTGTCTTTGTCGTTCGCACCCTCTCTCTCTCTTTATCTCTAACTCTCCCTCTTTGTCTCTGTGTGTGTCTCTCTCTCTCTTTATCTCTAACTCTCCCTCTTTGTCTCTGTGTGTCTCTCTCTCTCCCTCTCCCTCTCTCTCTCTCTCCCTCTCCCTCTCTCTCCTTCTCTCTCCTTCTCCCTCTCTCTCCTTCTCTTTCTCTCCCTCTCTCTTCCATCCATAGAACAGCTGAGCTTTCCCTTCTTCTCTTCTGTGTCCGCACCGAGGCAGACTGACAGCCAGCCAAATAGGCACACAGGGCCCTCACCCATTGGCTGCCCGTATCCGGCTCGTATCCGGCGTGACAGGCTGAAGTTAATTGGTATGGGCTTTAAGCAAATTTCTAGCAGCGGCCTCAGTCGCCGCGCTGGGTGCCGGGGTGATGTGTGAGCTGCTGTCATATGGCGCCTATTGACTCACTGGGGGACTGAGGGGAGGTAGCAGGTGATCTCCCAGAATGCACACTGTCACCCCTCACAGGGGGAATCGCTAGTGGCAGAAAGCGCCATCGCGCTTCGGATAGAAAAGAGCAGACTCCATCCTCCTAAAACCAAGGAACTACTACTACTCCATCCCTCCATCTCTCTATTGTCTTACGAGATGAGTGGCTTATTGGATTCACTATTTGGTCATGTAGCAATTTTCAAACAGTTGTTTATTCATATTAATCTATAGAGTTGTACCAGAGGTTGGCTTTTCCTGTTTCTATCTGCTAAGTCCATAAATTCCATAAATCGTTATCTAATGCTATTGCCTCGGCTTGGCCTGGAGGAAGAGAAAGAGAATAAAACAGACTGGAGAGATGCTGCTAGGATAGAACAAATTAAATAATGGAGAGAGTGAGAAAGAGAGAGGCAGAGTCAGAGAGAGAGAGTGAGAGAGAGAGAGAGATAGAGAGAGAGAGAGAGGGGGAAAGAGAGTGAGAGAGAGATAGAGAGATAGGGGGGGAAGAGAGAGAGAGCGAGAGAGAGAGTGAGAGTGAGAGAGATAGAGAGAGAGAGAGAGAGAGGGGGGGGGAAGAGAGAGAGAGAGGGGGGGGGAAGAGAGAGAGAGAGAGAGAGAGAGAGAGAGAGAGAGAGAGAGAGAGAGAGAGAGAGAGAGAGAGAGGGAATGAGTGAGCGATTGAGAGAGGGAGCGGGGAAGAGAGAGAGAGGGAAAGCGAGAGAGAGAGAGAGAGAGAGAGAGAGAGAGAGAGAGGGAAAAAGAGAGTGAGAGTGAGAGAGAGAGAGAGAGAGAGAGAGAGAGAGAGAGAGAGAGAGAGAGAGAGAGGGAAAGAGAGAGTGAGAGAGAGATAGAGAGAGAGAGAGAGAGAGAGAGAGAGAGAGATGTGGAGAGCAGAGCAGACAGCTGCAGATGAGCAAATAAACCATTCAATATTTATGACCGAAATTAAAACTAGATAAAGATGTCACATATTAAACTACTCTCCCCTCTACTCCTCCTGCTTCCATCCCCTCCTCCTAGGCCCCTGGCCCCTAGCTCTCTCTAGTCACAACTCCTCAGTGAGGGGAAGAGAGAGAAAGAGAGAGAGAGAGCATTATTCCTTCCTCCACCCCAATGTTTTCTTCATAGACAGTAATGAATTCAATAGCAGTGACCCGGAAAATGGAGTTTAGAGGGAGAAAAAAAAGCAATCTTGTGTTTGTGGCGGAGCATTATCACTTTACCTCCCTTCCACCCCTCGCTCCTCCCTCCTCCCTCCTCTCTCGTTCTTTTGCAGATCGTACAGCAGGAGGTGTGTGTGTGTGCGTGCGTGCATGTGCATTCGCGCGCATGTGCGTGTGAGGACTGAGGTCTCAATCAAGGCAGAATGGGCGGCAGGGTTACATGCAGGCCCATTGTAGCGTTAATTAAACACTTCAGGTTTAACATCCCGTCCTGTCATTAACCCAAACACTGCCTCATCACTCATCTATCTCATCCCTCCGTGCCTCCATCCCGCCATCCCTCCCTCCACCACTGCTGCACTGATCTGCTGCTGCCACAGTCACACTTCAGCTGGGTAGCTGGCGGGAGAGAGAAAGAGAAAATGGGAGAGAGAGAGACAGAAAGAGAGAATGGGAGAGAGGGAGAGAACAGGAGAGAGAGAGAGAGAGAGAGAGAGAGAGAGAGAGAGAGAGAGAGAGAGAGAGCGTAGGTTTTTCAGTATCAGTTCTTAGGCGAATTGTAGCATTAAATTATGAGCATTCTAATGAAACTCTATCGTAACCTAATGGAACATTGTTGGCTGTACTCTTCTCTCACTATTTATGCCAAGTGTGTACTATTGAGAAACGTAACTGGTTTTTGGCTTTGTAATAGAGGTCAGTCTCTGGCCTGGGAGAAATAGATACCCTGGTTGTGCAATGGAGCCTCACACCACTAGATAGCAGTAGCCTGCACACAATAGAAGCCCCAGAGTCCAGTCAACCTGCTCTGTTTTCTACAGTGTCTGCAATACAATGAGGACAGTCAACTGACTGATGAGAAGGTAGACTAGTCTGAACACGTCTTGTAATTGAACCGAACTTCTAAAGGCATCATTATGTGAAATACTTTTTTTTAAATAAATACTTTACCAAGTTTGAAGTCTATTTGCCATGTGTAATGAACACATTGGACATCTTACTCACCTCTGCATTTTAACGTAAATGTTCGAAAACAGAAGATGCTTGGGGGAATTACCTGTTTTTAGAGGGGTTTTGTATGGATGGGGATTCGGGACAAACAGAACAGCAGTGTGTTCTGTAAAATGTTGCTGTACTTGGCCTGTTGTGTCTGTGTTGTACTACAGGTGTTCACTGATGCACTACAATTAGCCGTTAGGGATTGGCCTAATGAGTGAATCTCCACATTACAGTGGAAACATGTTCTAAACTAACTACCCAAAATGTCAGATTCTTGTGTTTGCTAGATGTGTATGAACGTATCTGTTGTAGCAGGTTCTCATACAAGCACATACTAACTCCATTATCTATTAGCCCATTAGCTAAATTGCTAACTATCTATCTACAATCGAAGTTGGAAGTTTACATACACTTAGTTTGGAGTAATTAAAACTCGTTTTTCAACCACTCCACACATTTCTTGTTAGCTATAGTTTTGGCAAGTCGGTTAGGACATCTACTTTGTGACACAAGTCATTTTTCCAACAAATATTTACAGACAGATTGTTTCACTTATAATTCGCTGTATCACTATTCCAGTGGGTCAGAAATGTACATACACAAACAATAGTACGTAAGTATAAACACCATGGGACCACGCAGCCGTCATACCGCTCAGGAAGGAGATGCGCTCTGTCTCCTAGAGATGAACGTACTTTGGTGTGAAAAGTGCAAATCAATCCCAGAACAACAGCAAAGGACCTTGTGAAGATGCTGGAGGAAACAGGTGCAAAGGATCTATATCCACAGTAAAACAAGTCCTATATCGATATAACCTGAAAGGCCGCTCAGCAAGGAAGAAGCCAATGCTCCACAACCACCATAAAAAATCCAGACTACGGTTTGCAACTGCACATGGAGACAAAGATCGTACTTTTTGGAGAAATGTCCTCTGGGCTGATGAAATAAAAATAGAACTGTTTGGCCATAATGACCATCGTTATGTTTGGAGGAAAAAGGGGGAGGCTTGCAAGCCGAAGAAAAGTATCCCAACCGTGAAGCACAGGGGTGGCAGCATCATGTTGTGGGGGGGCTTTGCTGCAGGAGGGACTGGTGCACTTGACAAAATAGATGGCATCATGAGGATGGAAAATTATGTGGAAATATTGAAGAAACATCTCAAGACATCAATCAGGAAGTTTAAGCTTGGTTGCAAATGGGTCTTTCAAATGGACAATGACACCAAGCATACTTCCAAAGTTGTGGCAAAATGGCTTAAGGACAACAAAGTCAAGGTATTGGTTTGGCCATCACAAAGCCCTGACCTCAATCCTATAGAAAATTTGTGGACAGAACTGACAAAGCGTGTGTGAGCAAGGAGGCCTACAAACCTGACTCAGTTACACCAGCAGGTGGAATGGGCCTAAATTCACCCAACTTATTGTGGGAAGCTTGTGGAAGGCTACCCAAAACATTTGACCCAAGTTAAACAATTTAAAGGCAATGCTACCAAATTCTAGTGTTTGTAAACTTCTGACCCACTGGGAATGTGATGAAATAAATAAAAGCTGAAATAAATCATTCTCTCTAGTATTATTCTGACATTTCACATTCTTAAAATAAAGTGGTGACGTAAAACAGGGAAATATTACAAGGTTTAAATGTCAGGAATTGTGAAAAACTGTGTTTAAATGTATTTGGCTAAGGTGTATGTAAACTTCCCACCTTAACTTATCTATCTATCTTTCTTTCTCTCTCACACTCTCACTCTCTCTCTCTTTCTACAGTCGTGGCCAAAAGTTTTGAGAATGAAACAAATATTCATTTTCACAGTCTGCTGCCTCAGTTTGTATGATGGCAATTTACTACATATACTCCAGAATGTTATGAAGAGTGATCAGATGAATTGCAATTAATTGCAAAGTCCCTCTTTGCCATGCAAATTAACTGAAACCCCCCCCAAAACATTCCACTGCATTTCGACCCTGCCACAAAAGGACCAGCTGACACCATGTCAGTGATTCTCTTGTTAACACAGGTGTGAGTGTTGACGAGGACAAGGCTGGAGATCACTCTGTCATGCTGATTGCGGTCGAATAACAGACTGGAAGCTTCAAAAGGAGGGTGGTGCTTGGAATCATTGTTCTTCCTCTGTCATCCATGGTTACCTGCAAGGAAACACATGCCGTCATCATTGCTTTGCACAAAAAGGGCTTCACAGGCAAGGATATTGCTGCCAGTAAATTTGCACCTAAATCAACCATTTATCGGATCATCAAGAACTTCAAGGAGAGCAGTTCATTTGGTGTGAAGAAGGCTTCAGGGTGCCCAAGAAAGTACAGCAAGCACCATGACCGTCTCCTAAAGTTGATTCAGGTGCGGGACCGGGGCACCACCAGTACAGAGCTTGCTCAGGAATGGCAGCAGGCAGGTGTGAGTGCATCTGCACGCACAGTGAGGCAAATTCTTTTGGAGGATGGCCTGGTGTCAAGAAGGGCAGCAAAGAAGCCACTTCTCTCCAGGAAAACCATCAGGGACAGACTGATATTCTGCAAAAGGTACAGGGATTGGACTGCTGAGGACTGGGGTAAAATTATTTTCTCTAATGAATCCCCTTTCCGATTGTTTGGGGCATCCGGAAAAAAGCTTGTCCGGAGAAGACAAGGTGAGCGCTACCATCAGCCCTGTGTCATGCCAACAGTAAAGCATCCTGAGACCATTCATGTGTGGGGTTGCTTCTCAGCCAAGGGAGTGGGCTCACTCACAATTTTGCCTAAGAACACAGCCATGAATAAAGAATGATACTAACACATCCTCTGAGAGCAACTTCTCCCAACCATACAGGAACAGTTTGGTGAAGAACAATTCCTTTTCCTGCATGATGGAGCAAAAGTGGAGCAAAAGGCAAAAGTGATAACTAAGTGGCTCGGGGAACAAAACATCAATATTTTGGGTCCATGACCAGGAAACTCCCCAGATCTTAATCCCATTGAGAACTTGTGGTCAATCCTCAAGAGGCAGGTAGACAAAAAAACAAACACATTCTGACAAACTCCAAGCATTGATTATGCAAGAATGGGCTGCCATCAGTCAGGATGTGGCCCAGAAGTTCATTGACAGCATGACAGGGCGGATTGCAGAGGTCTTGAAAAAGAAGGGTCAACACCGCAAATATTGACTCTTTGCATCAACTTCATGTAATTGTCAATAAAAGCCTTTGACACTTATGAAATGCTTGTAATTATACTTCAGTATTCCATAGTAACATCTGACAAAAATATGTAAAGACACCGAAGCAGCAAACTTTGTGGAAATTAATATTTGTGTCATTTCCAAAACTTTTGGCCACGACTGTATTTTACATGGACAGTGTTATAAAGCAGGTTTTCTTAGATCACAGTCTTTAACACATTAGCTCCATTAGCCATTAGCTCATTAACTCGTTGCTGGGGGGAAAAACAGCTGTTTTTAAAGGTGTTTTGTATGGACAGTGACAAATAAAAAGCAGCAGTGAAATAAGTGTTGATATACTTTACATGGACTGTAGCGTCTAGTGTTGTGTTGTAGACCAGCTTTTCTTTAGACACCGTCTTTAACGCGGTAGCTCCATTAGCCATTAGCAACATTAGCCCGTTAGCGCTCAGGCTGTTGGAACAGCTTGATGGTGCGATGGTAATGCTTCAGGGCTCCAACCCAAACTACAGCGCTGGCGAGACGCCATCTTACATCTTTCAGGAGTGCTAAAACAACTTCTCCCCACTCTAACTCTCTCTCTCTCTCTCTCTCTCTCTCTCTCACTCTCTCTCTCTCTCTCTCTCTCTCTCTCTCTCTCTCTCTCTCTCTCTCTCTCTCTCTCCCTCTCACTCTCCCTCTCTCGTATGTCTTCTCCTCTCTTTCTCTTGTTATGTTTCCTCATCCTCTCATCTCTCCTCTCTTCTCTCCATACTAATGATAAGATGAGGTAATACAGCATGTACCGCATATAGCATCTTTACACTAAGCTTCTGCCAAGAAAATGTCTGTTTTTTCTCTTTTTTACCCGTGACATATGTTAGTGAGAAAGACTAATGGACGTGTCTCTATGAACACACAGGATACATTTTTCTTCTTCAATTCATGTTCTCCGTTGCCGCAGTTTATTCTCAGTTTTGTTTTAAAGCGTCTCGCATAAACGTGATTTATCAAAAACACTTAATACTCCTGTGAGGTTTCATCTTGAATGATTCGGAAGGCTGCTGGTGACTGAAAAAGGTATACCTCTTCAGGGCGTGTTGTGTTGTTAGGTCTTGTAAGCAGCCGCATACACACACACACACACACACACACACACACACACACACACACACACACACACACACACACACACACACACACACACACACACACACACACACACACACACACACACACACACACACACAGAGATGGCGCAGAGGGAAAATGTCATAAGCGACAGAGGTCATTGCCTTCTTAAGGGATAAAACACACATTCCCTGCAGTTCCCCTCAGCGTTATCATTTACTGCCCTATCGGACACGTCGCCTTCCTCCGCCTCTCCCTTCCCTGAATGTATTTATGTTTAAAAACAGATTTATTTATTTTCTCTAAGGCCACTGCGCTGAATATCGTTCAAAATGATAACATAACGTTTGGCCAAGCGGCCCAGGATGGCATTTTGTGTTCCCATCTCTGTGGAAAGGGGGCCATGATGCCCCAGGGTGGCCATTTCGTGTCCCGCAGTGACATTTTTAACAGGCCGTTTGCAGGCCACTAGAACTCGGTTTGAGCCATGTGGACCCGTCATGGCAGATGGACTGCGCCCTGCACAATGGACAGACTAGCAAACTGTCTCATATCCTTTAGTCTGGCTCAATATGCAGGACCAGGGTTGGATTAGAAAAGTGTAGAACACACCCTGAATCTCTATGAATCTCTATATGACTGTGTATCTATATATGACTGTGAATATCTATATAACTGTGAATCTCTATACCACTGTGAATCTCTATATGACTGTGTATCTATATATGACTGTGAATATCTATATCACTGTGAATTTCTATACCACTGTGAATCACTATATGACTGGGAATCTCTATATGACTGTGGATTTCTATATAACTGAATCTCTGTATGACTGGGAATATCTATATGTCTATGAATCTCTATACCACTGTGAATCTCTGTATGAATGTGAATATCTATATGACTGTGAATCTCAAACAGAGTGTGCTACAGGAGTTAGAGGGGATACAGTGTGTAATACACTGAGTCAAACAGAGTGTGTTACAGGAGTTAGAGGGGATACAGTGTGTAATACACTGAGTCAAACAGAGTGTGTTACAGGAGTTAGAGGGGATACAGTGTGTAATACACTGAGTCAAACAGAGTGTGTTAGAGGAGTTAGAGGGGATACAGTGTGTAATACACTGAGTCAAACAGAGTGTGTTACAGGAGTTAGAGGGGATACCGTGTGTAATACACTGAGTCAAACAGAGTGTGTTACAGGAGTTAGAGGGGATACCGTGTGTAATACACTGAGTCAAACAGAGTGTGTGTCACGACTTCCACTGAAGGTGTCTCCCCTGCCTGTTCGGGCGGCGCTAGGCGGTCATCGTCACCGGTCTACTAGCTGTTCGGGCGGCGCTCGGCGGTCGTTGTCCCCGGTCTACTAGCTGTTCGGGCGGCGCTCGGCGGTCGTTGTCACCGGTCTACGAGCTGCCACCGATCCCCTTTTCCTTTTCTGTTTGTTATGTCTTATTGGTTGCACCTGTTTCTTGTTTGAGTTTTGGTTCAGGACTATTTAAGCCTGTTAGGCCCGCCTGCTTTTGTGTGGGCTTGTTCTCTGTTAGTCTAGGTTGGTTGCGTGTCATGTTCACTGACTGTTTGGTGCCCAGTTCTGGGTTGGACATATTTGTGTTCGCCTGTTGGTTTAGGCGTTACTTTTGGATACCGTAATAAAGTTGGGTTTCCCCCAGTATCCTCTGCTCTCTGCGCTTGACTCCACACTCACCACTCCTGGAGGTGTGACAGTGTGTTACAGGAGCTAGAGGGGATACCGTGTGTAATACTGTCACAAGAATTATGTTCTCAATGTTCATAAACCCGATTCAATTAACTACTCAGCCTGAAACCCAGAATTTGCAGGAAACTGATTGAAATGAATCAGACGGAGGCCCAGCTACGATAGTCAGAACATTTATTTATGAGAGCGCTGCTCTGTTGTACAAAACAATTCATTTTATACTGACGTCTCACGCACACACATTCACAAAAACATACGCACACACATTCACACAATGTCCTGTTACCCAGCCGACAAAGATTAGGGACCGTGAAAACACCGTGAGAATCACTCCCTGTCCTCTCCCCAATCTCTCAGTGGCCTCTAGCCAAGGTCGGCCCCGAATCTTGCTCAGACAGTCTGTGCTCAAGACACTATAGTAGACATATTGTTTGACTCACTAAAACTACACACATCATTAATTATAACTTTATGATTCTAGTCAATGTCCACAATTATATGGTTTCTGAGTGGAGTATTCTAATCATACCTTTAAAGCTATAAATTCCATCAACAAATACACTGAGTCAAACAGAGTGTGTTACAGGAGCTAGAGGGGATACAGTGTGTAATACACTGAGTCAAACAGAGTGTGTTACAGGAGCTAGAGGGGATACAGTGTGTAATACACTGAGTCAAACAGAGTGTGTTACAGGAGCTAGAGGGGATACAGTGTGTAATACATTGAGTCAAAGAGAGTGAATATCTTTGATACATCGATTACTCTCCATTGCTCAAAATCATGGTTGGTTGTCTTTCTCATTGCAACGTACACACACGTACACACGTACACACGTACACACGTACACACACACACACACACACATACACACACACACACACACACACACACACACACACACACACACACACACACACACACACACACTCACACACACACACACACACACACACACACACACACACACACACACACACACACACACACACACACACACACACACACACTCACAGGTTGGTTTCAGTGGGGGGCATCCATCTTATGGTAAGCACAGCTGAACCATTAACCTCATTAGGATAATGGTCACACATGAGTGGAATGTAGCTCCGTGCTTCACCATTGTAAATTGATGGTGACACGCCCCTAATGTTGGCTTGATAAATATAGGGGAGAAATGGGCAGCAGCACACGAAACCAGTGTTAATGAAAAATGGGATGTTTTAACGTTATTTTGGTCTATCTATCTAAAGAGGTTGTGGTGTGTGTGTGTGTGTGTGCGTGTGTGTGTGTGTGTGTGTGTGTGTGTGCGCGTGCGTGCGTGTGTGTGTACGTGTGTGCGTGTGTGTGTGCGCGTGTGTGCATGTGTGTGTGCGTGTGTGTTTGTGTGTGCGTGTGTGCTTGCGTGCGTGCTTGCGTGAGTGTGTGTGTGTGTACGTACGTGTGTGTGTGTGCGTACGTGTGTGTATGTGTGTGTGTGTGTGTGTGTGCATGTGTGTGTGTGCGTGTGTGTGTGTGTGTGTGTGTGCGTGTGTGCATGCGTGCGTGTGTGTGTGTGTGTGTGTGTGTGTGTGTGTGTGTGTGTGTGTGTGTGTGTGTGTGTGTGTGTGTGTGTGTGTGTGTGTGTGTGTGTGTGTGTGTTTGTGGTCTTTGACTACAGTAGTATAGTGAAGAACAGAGCTCTGAAATCACCAAGACAAACTAGTGACAGTGATCTAAATCACCTTATTGAATAATTAGACTGAATAAGATATTGGGGCTTTAAACAATAACAACAATACAATCATCAGTCACTCTAATTCCTATGATATTGTGTTTGAAAATAGACTGGTGGTCGACATATTATGGCCAGTACCATACAGTACCATACAACCCATCTTCTATGGGTTGTCCAGAATTGTCCTTGAACTTTACTAACTAATCAGATGAACTAACAACTCGGACGGCACTATAACAAGACGCTGTATTACGGGTGTCTATTTCCTGTTAATTACAAATGATAAAACCAGCGTAGCCTTTTATAAGCCAGGGTAGTCTTAATACACTGCCACATGGTGATGGGTAGAACACTAGAATCAAACAACCCTATAAACAGTGAGATTACGCCGCCAAAGGCCCCATTTCACTAACAGATGGGATAGAAGCACATCCACATTGACTTGGTGCTTTTGAAGGGATTTCAGTTAGAATATAGGGATATAGACAGTGCTATAACATTCTCTTTATCTTGTGGTAAACCGTGGGGTGTTACATGGAGCGTGCAGAGATGGGCACAGAGACAGGGAGGTTCTAGTCAGAAAACAAACATAACAACATAAATAACTTTGGGTTGGCTCTGTCCTTCTTATATTCGTCCCCGTACCTCCAGGAGCTTCGTTCCCCTCTGTAGGCTCACTCCTTGTCTCTCTCTTTGTCTTCCTTACGGTGTGACGCGGTGGGTGCTGCCGTTATGTGTCCTGCACGACTGGTTGGCACTCTCCCCTAATTACACCTCTACATGGGGCCATCAGCGTCAGGGGTGCCCAGACCATGTACCCCCAGCAGAGGTAGCCAACGTTGCGGCACGTACTTCCCCTCTTTCACCAACCCCCGGGACACCCGGGACAGCCGATACACCCCCCCACACACACTTATCCCTGACCCAGAGGGAGGCGTGAACAGGGATAGGTTTGCATCCGCATAACCATGCTGGGCCCCCGACCTGTGAATGGCAGAGATAAAAAATCGCTGTAACGACAGGAACCAGTGTGTGACGCGATCATTCATGTCCTTATCTCTTGCCTTCCACACAAGCGGGGCATGGTCAGTGATCAGGGTGAACTTCCTCCCGAGGAGGTAATACTTGAGGGTGTCCAATGCCCACTTCACGGCGAGGCACTCTTTCTTGACAATCGAGTACTTCTTCTCCATAGGGAGGAGCTTCCTGCTGACATACATTATTGGGTGCTCCTCGCCTTCCTGCTCTTGGGACAAGAAGTACCCTACCCCGGTGTCAGACGCGTCTGTCTGGACCAGGAGTTTTTTGAGAAGTCCGTGGTGACAAGTACCAGGTGCGAACATAGCATGTCCTTCAGGGCCTGGAACGCCGCCTCTGTGTTCTCTGTCCATCGCACCGTCTGGGGTAGTCGTGCCTTCGTTATGTCTGTGAGGGGAAAAGCTATTGCGGTACAGTTAGGTATGAATCGACTGTAGTAACCTTCTAACCCCAGGAACGACTTCACCTGCCTCTTGGTTCGGTGGACCGGGCATTCCCTAATGGCAGCATTTTTTTTCTTGGGGCATCACATTTCCTGTCCGATTCGATAGCCCAGGTACTCCACCTCGGTGTAGTCCAGCTTGCACTTGTGGGCTGGTGCGGGCGCAAGACGTGGTCCATGAGTCTCTGGACTCATGGACCACAGGTTGCTGGGGCTCGAAAGGAAGAACCCAGAAGTGGTAGTATAGCCCCCCCCCCCCAGGGTGGAGACGGACATCTTCTCCTGGGAGGCTGCTGCCAGCGGCACCTGACAGTACCCCTTCGTCAGATCCAGGGCACTGATATATCTTGCCTTCCCCAAGTGGTCAATCAGTTGGTCCACCCGGGGTATGGGATAGGCATCAAATTTACTGACCTCGTTCAGGCTACGGAAGTCATCGCAGAAGCATCCGGTTTTGGTACCACCACTATAGGGCTAGACCACTCACTGTGGTACTCCTCCAATACCCCCATTTCTAGCATTGTCATCACTTCCTGCTGGACCGCCACCCTCCGTGCTTCTGGTATCCGGTATGGCCGTTTGCTGACTTTTTCTCATGGACGTGTGTGGATATGATGTTCCACGAGATCCGTGCGCCCCAGGACCTCGGAGAACACGGCCATATTCCAATGGACCAACTCTCTGAGTGCTTGTTGTTGAGTCGGGCAGAGGTCTTCCCCCATGGAAACTTCGACAGTAGGGCGGGCTCTGCTGTGGCCGGGTCCACATTGCGCACATCGCCTCTCGTGCGTGCCACTTCTTCAGTAGGTTCACATAGTAAAGCTTGACGATGTCATAGGGCCCATGCCACCTTGCCAGGAATTTGCTCTCCATTGTGGGGATCAGCACCAAGAACTTCTCACCTGGGTGGAACTCTCGTGGTTTGGCCCTCCGGTTGTATACATGCTCCTGGGACCGTTGCACATGGGACATGTAATCCCTCACCACTGGCCAAAACACCTTCACCCTATATCTCATCTTCTCCACGTGTTCCACCACGCTGCAAAGGGGGGTCGGTTGGTCCTCCCAGACCTCCTTGGTTAGGTCCAGCAGTCCGCGGGGCCGACGACCATACATGATCTCAATGTGGGAGAACCCAGTGGACACTCGGGGTACCTCGCGTACCGAGAACATCAGGTGGGGCAGCAGCTAGTCCCAGCTCCTCCCGTCTCTCTCGATGACCTTCTTCAACATCTGCTTTAGGATCTTATTGAAGCATTCGACTAGCCTGTCCGTTTGTGGATGGTACACACTGGCTCTCACCTCTTTGATTTGTAAAACACTGCACACATCTTTCATTACACGAGACATGAATGCAGTGCCCTGGTCCGCAGGATTTCCCGCAAAATACCCATCCAACTGAATAAATGGAAGAGCTCCCGTGCGATACCTTTTGCTGCCGCCGTGCATAACGGGAATGCCTCCGGATACCGGTTGTCGTAATCCATGATTACCAGGATGTATTGATGTCCCCTCAATGTCTTCACCAACAGATCCATCGCCACCCGCTCAAACATCACCCTATAATGGGCAGGGGAACCAAAGGGTTTCGATAATGTGCCCTCGGGGCTGTGATATGGCTCTCTGTGCAGGTATAACAGTAGTCCTCCACAGGGCGCTTAACTCTGGGCCAGTGGAACCGATTCCTGACCCGTTCCCTGGTTTTCTCCATCACCGGCAAGAGAGTACTAAGTCAAATCAAATCAAATCAAATTTATTTATATAAACCTTCGTACATCAGCTGATATCAAAGTGCTGTACAGAAACCCAGCCTAAAACCCCAAACAGCAAGCAATGCAGGTGTAGAAGCACGGTGGCTAGGAAAAACTCCCTAGAAAGGCCAATACCTAGGAAGAAACCTAGAGAGGAACCAGGCTATGTGGGGTGGCCAGTCCTCTTCTGGCTGTGCCGGGTGGAGATTATAACAGAACATGGCCAAGATGTTCAAATGTTCATAAATGACCAGCATGGTCGAATAATAATAAGGCAGAACAGTCGAAACTGGAGCAGCAGCACAGTCAGGTGGAAGTTGAAACTGGAGCAGCAGCATGGCCAGGTGGACTGGGGACAGCAAGGAGTCATCATGTCAAGTAGTCCTGGGGCATGGTCCTAGGGCTCAGGTCAGTTGAAACTGGAACAGCAGCATGGCCAGGTGGACTGGGGACAGCAAGGAGTCATCATGTCAGGTAGTCCTGGGGCATGGTCCTAGGGCTCAGGTCCTCCGAGAGAGAGAAAGAAAAAGAGAAGGAGAGAATTAGAGAACGCACACTTAGATTCACACAGGACACCGAATAGGACAGGAGAAGTACTCCAGATATAACAAACTGACCCCAGCCCCCCGACACATAAACTACTGCAGCATAAATACTGGAGGCTGAGACAGGAGGGGTCAGGAGACACTGTGGCCCCATCCGAGGACACCCCCGGACAGGGCCAAACAGGAAGGATATAACCCCACCCACTTTGCCAAAGCACAGCCCCCACACCACTAGAGGGATATCTTCAACCACCAACTTACCATCCTGAGACAAGGCTGAGTATAGCCCACAAAGATCTCCGCCACGGCACAACCCAAGGGGGGGGCGCCAACCCAGACAGGATGACCACAAGTCTCCCCATTGTGCTTTACAACTTTACAAACAATAAATGATGCTTGATGGTGAAGTGTGGGTAGCGCCGTCCACCGTGATCACCTGGCCATTCGAGGTTGGGATCCTCTAATAGGGATGTCCTGATGCCTCCACCTCCATAAAGGAGAGTCTGAGGTCCTCCTCAGACGATGGCCCGCTTCCCGGCGTGGGGTCGTCTACCTCCTCCTGGTCCAACTCAGGCCCAGTGGACACCTCTCACGGCAGGGCGTGGGTTGTGCAGGAGACCATCCTTTTTCCTCTCCTTCCTACCTACCTCACACCTCCCCATTTCCCTCCTCCACAGTGCCTGGAAGAGAGGGCAATCTGTACAGAGGAGAATGGGCACAGACAGGTTAGTTACAGCCCACATGCGGATCTGCCACTCCCCCCTTGTGGTAGTTATCCCAGCACACTGTCATTTCTTTGTCCCCCAGTTCATCTTTCCTCTCTCGTGTGAGCCACTGCGGTTGGGCCAGGGTCACCATGCTGCTGGATGCCAGCAGAGCGCTGGTGTCGACGCAATCAATTCGTAATGGGACCAACAGATGGGCCGTCTCGGTGTCTGTGCCCTAAAGGAGGTGACATAACTTGTCATCCGGGTTACCCCAGAGCTGGGGGATGTGGAGGGAATGGACTCCTCCTGGGTGGGGAAGCTCCACGCAACGTGTCCCGGCTCGCCACACTCATAGCAGCACCTCTGATCTAGGTCTAGCAGCAGACGTCGTCGTCAGTTTGCATCGCCCTCCCGCTTCACGGCCTCGGCTGGTTCCGTCCGGGCCCCCTTCAGCCCCTCGCCTCTCTGTGTGTTTCTTCCCCCTCCCCCTGTCCTCTCTCTCGGCCCAGGCCCCTTTCAGCAGGTCCTGGGTGTTCTGGTGGGTTTCCACCATGGTCAGCAATTCCTCTAGGCTCTGGGGGTTCTGAATGCCTGCCGCCTTCTTCATCTCGTAAGAGAGGGTCCAAAGGTACCGATCCAGGACGACCTTATCGATTATCGGGAGGGACGTTACGTCGGTCAGTAGTCAGCCCTTGGTAAGGCGCACCAGGTCGCTCATCTGAGCGCAGGGGGAGATGGTGGAGTCACAGGCCCAGTTGTGGACCAATAGTGCACTGCGTGCGAGGCTGAATCCATACCGGCCAGGATCTCACGTTTGAGTCCCTCATAATTTGTTGCCTGGTAGTAGGCCTTCTCAGCCATCCCGGAGAGTTAGGATGCCAAAAGGCTGGCCCACTTGGGCTTGGGCCATCCTTCCTTCTGTGCCGTCCTCTTGAAGGTGCACAAATATGTTTCCATGTCATCTTCCTCCATTAGCTAGACCAGGAACTGATTCGGGCCAGACTCCTGAGCTATACCACCCTTCAACTGGGCTACCTCCGCTACCAGTCTGCGGTTTTGTTGGCGCTGCTCCTCCAGCACTTGCTCCTGGAGAGCCTGTTGCTTCTGCTGGCTGAGGATAAACTAAGCGACCAGTTTCTCCATGGAAATCTCCATACGCTCGACCCAAAGCGACTGAGATGCCCACATTCTCCACCATAAGAAGTAAACCGTGGGTTTAGGTTCTAGTCAGAAAACACAACTTTTCTAGGCAACAAAATAAACAAAACATCAAAATAACGTAGGTTTGACTCGGTCCTTCTTCTTATATTCTGCTTCGTGCCTCTTGAAGCTTTGTTCCCTTCTGTAGGCTCACTCCTCGCCTCTCTCTTTGTCTTCCTCGCGGTGTGCCACGGTGTTCCCTTTATGTGGCCTGCACGGCTGGTTGGCACTCTCCCCTAATTACCTCTACTTGGGGCCATCAACGTCGGGGTGCCCAGCCTGTGTACTCCCAGCAGAGTACACAACGTTGTGGCACGTACCTCCCCTCTATCACCAACCCCTGGGGTAGCCCTCCTGGGATACCACAACCTTCTTATATAGCGCCACAAAATACCATATCTGACTGGACAAGTCCAGAATATCAAATATAATTTAGCACCACCCTCACATTACACAAAGTGATAACTGAATGTAGAATTGTAAACACTCTATAGTCTAGGAGGGCCTATGGAGTGTAGCAACTGTCCAGCAAAGACAAGAAAACTGGTCTCTGCACCACTTTAACCTCTCTGGTACAAGAGAGCGTCCCACCTCGACAGCCAGTGAAATTCAAAATTCAAAACAACAGAAATCCCATAATTACAATTCCTCAAACATACAAGTATTATACACCATTTTAAAGATAAACTTCTTGTAAATCCAACCGCAGTATCCAATTTCAAAAAGGCTTTACTGCGAAAGCACACCATGTGATTATTTTAGGTCAGCACCTAGTCACAGAAAACCATACAGCCATTTTCCAGCCAAGGAGAGGGCTCAAGAAAGTCAGAAATAGCAATTAAATTAATCACTAACCTTTGATGATCTTCATCTGATGGCGCTCGCAGGTCTCCATGTTAGACAACAAATGTTTGTTTTGTTCGATAAAGTTAATCTTTATGTCCAAATACCTCCGTTTTGTTGGTGCGTTTAGTTCAGAAATCCAAAGGCACAATGCGCGCTCTGAACATCAAGACGAAAAGTCAAAAAAGTACAATAAAAGTAAGTAGAAACATGTCAAACAATGTTTAAAATCAATCCTCATGTTGTTTTTGTCATGAATAATCAATAATATTTCAACCAGACAAAAGCTTCGTCAATAGAAAAGGAGAAACAAGAAAGGCGCGTTCCCGGTCACGCGCAGGACTCATGTCTGGAAATGTCCACTGGCCTCTCATTGAAAGTGCTGTATCTCCCTCATTTTTCAGAGTAAAAGCCTGAAACAATGCCTAAAGACTGGCCACATGCAGAGGGAGCCATAGATCGTGAACTGGATCCTAAGTATGGTGGATAGGCTTTCAATGGAAAAACAGCAATAGCAAAGTAATAGTACTCCCTGGTTGTATTTTCCTCAGGTTTTCGCCTGCCATATCAGTTCTGTTATACTCACAGACATTATTTGAACTGTTTTGGAAACTTTAGAGTGTTCTCTATCCAAATATATTAATTATATGCATATCCTAGCTTCTGGGCAGGCAGTTTAATTTGTGTTTTTAAAGAAAGGACTGTTCAGCCAGCGGTCCCATTTGATTGGTGTTTATTATGATGATAGACACAAGGAAGCACATTAGATATGCAAGACAACAGTATGCTGATGGCTGTAGGTTCGTGATTCATCTGTTAGCATGGAAATAACTGTGAATTAGCAGGAAGCTTACAATTAGAGCAGGCTAGCTAACTCGCTCTTACAGCAATAACATACAAAAGCACAACCCAGGATGCCCCCAATATCTAACAGGTACCGTACACACATATATATATATATATATATACCTATCAGGACATGGACATAGTGAACTCGTACACATTGTAAATATGAAAATAGAATCCAGTATTTCGGAACGCGACCAACCGCTTGTCAACATCAGACTAGGAAGAATTTACTTTCACGATCTCCCTCTATCTGCAAGCATGACCAATGGCAAAACACCTTACTGACATTGACTTGATCCAACCAATTAGAATACATAAACATCAAATAAATATTTCCACAGTGTCAAGTTGAAACATAACCAATCCTGTTACAGGAGTACTAGGTTTAGATGTGGTTTTTGTTTCAACTTTCACTTCAGCTCATACTTTGGAACTGTGTTGTGTAAATGATGTGTCCTTCCTAAACCACAAAACCCCACTATCATTTCTTAATTAGTTTAAGAGGAGATTAAACTCACAGTAGGTGTTCTTAAATGATAATGATCGTCTGAGTTGCGGATGCAGAATTACCCATCACGCTTTTTCATCTTCATATATAAATCACTAAACCATCTATGCCTTTTATAAATATTAAATTAGACCGAATTAATATTCAGAAGCAGCCAAACTTAAATTAACAATGTGAAAGTGGAAATAATACTGCTATACAATGCCTGGTTTGATTTTGATTGTATCATCTTGAAATGACACTCTAATGAACTAAAGGGAAGTTAGGCCTATTTTACATTAATGCTAGTCAAATGCCTTTTTCACAGTGGGAGCTGCCGAATAAACTTAGATGGGGGGAGAGAGGCATAGGCCCACGGTCTCTGGAGGGGCACAGCTATAATTGGATGATCCGAGATCCTCTTTTACCAATTCCAAAAGTAAACAAAACGTGTCATGGAACATCTAACGCCAAATGAACAGCAGCATCATCATTAAAATAAAAGAAATGTGTGCGTGGGTCTTGGAGAAGTTTGCCTTTGTTGTAGGGCAGCAAAGCAGGTTGATGTCTAGAAACGATATTCAGAAGGTTCAGTATCATGGTGTTGGTTGTATATTTTTTATTTTTTATTTTTTTATTTTACCTTTATTTAACCAGGTAGGCAAGTTGAGAACAAGTTCTCATTTACAATTGCGACCTGGCCAAGATAAAGCAAAGCAGTTCGACAGATAAAACGACACAGAGTTACACATGGAGTAAAAACAAACATACAGTCAATAATGCAGTATAAACAAGTCTATATACAATGTGAGCAAATGAGGTGAGAAGGGAGGTAAAGGCAAAAAAGGCCATGATGGCAAAGTAAATACAATATAGCAAGTAAAATACTGGAATGGTAGTTTTGCAATGGAAGAATGTGCAAAGTAGAAATAAAAATAATGGGGTGCAAAGGAGCAAAATAAATAAATAAATTAAAATTAAATACAGTTGGGAAAGAGGTAGTTGTTTGGGCTAAATTATAGGTGGTCTATGTACAGGTGCAGTAATCTGTGAGCTGCTCTGACAGTTGGTGCTTAAAGCTAGTGAGGGAGATAAGTTTTTCCAGTTTCAGAGATTTTTGTAGTTCGTTCCAGTCATTGGCAGCAGAGAACTGGAAGGAGAGGCGGCCAAAGAAAGAATTGGTTTTGGGGGTGACTAGAGAGATATACCTGCTGGAGCGTGTGCTACAGGTGGGAGATGCTATGGTGACCAGCGAGCTGAGATAAGGGGGGACTTTACCTAGCAGGGTCTTGTAGATGACATGGAGCCAGTGGGTTTGGCGACGAGTATGAAGCGAGGGCCAGCCAACGAGAGCGTACAGGTCGCAATGGTGGGTAGTATATGGGGCTTTGGTGATAAAACGGATTGCACTGTGATAGACTGCATCCAATTTGTTGAGTAGGGTATTGGAGGCTATTTTGTAAATGACATCGCCAAAGTCGAGGATTGGTAGGATGGTCAGTTTTACAAGGGTATGTTTGGCAGCATGAGTGAAGGATGCTTTGTTGCGAAATAGGAAGCCAATTCTAGATTTAACTTTGGATTGGAGATGTTTGATATGGGTCTACAGTCTAACCAGACACCTAAGTATTTGTAGTTGTCCACGTATTCTAAGTCAGAGCCGTCCAGAGTAGTGATGTTGGACAGGCGGGTAGGTGCAGGTAGCGATCGGTTGAAGAGCATGCATTTAGTTTTACTTGTATTTAAGAGCAATTGGAGGCCACGGAAGGAGAGTTGTATGGCATTGAAGCTTGCCTGGAGGGTTGTTAACACAGTGTCCAAAGAAGGGCCGGAAGTATACAGAATGGTGTCGTCTGCGTAGAGGTGGATCAGGGACTCACCAGCAGCAAGAGCGACCTCATTGATGTATACAGAGAAGAGAGTCGGTCCAAGAATTGAACCCTGTGGCACCCCCATAGAGACTGCCAGAGGTCCGGACAGCAGACCCTCCGATTTGACACACTGAACTCTATCAGAGAAGTAGTTGGTGAACCAGGCGAGGCAATCATTTGAGAAACCAAGAGTGTTGAGTCTGCCGTAGATGACGATGAAGGAGTGTTATTACCAACAGGTTGCTATCTTGAGACAGGACTGCGCGCTCATAATCGGTCGTAGACATCACAGTGTTGGATGTATAGTTAGATGACTGTTAATAATTATTCCTCACAAGTCTATTGACGCACCTTTCAAGAATACATCAGTTTAATGCTTTTTTTTAGATGTTGCATGGGCTGCGTCTCAATCCACCGCATCCACCGATGTCGGCCTTCTGCGTCTGCTGTGGAAGGTGGCCGAGCTACAGCGGTGTTGCATGGGCTGCGTCTCAATCCACCGCATCCACCGATGTCGGCCTTCTGCGTCTGCCGTGGAAGGTGGCCGAGCTACAGCAGTGTTGCATGGGCTGCGTCTCAATCCACCGCATCCACCGATGTCGGCCTTCTGCGTCTGCCGTGGAAGGTGGCCGAGCTACAGCGGTGTTGCATGGGCTGCGTCTCAATCCACCGCATCCGCCGATGTCGGCGTTCTGCGTCTGCCGTGGAAGGTGGCCGAGCTACAGCGGTGTTGTATGGGCTGCGTCTCAATCCACCGCCTCCGCCGATGTTGGCGTTCTGCGTCTGCCGTGGAAGGTGGCCGAGCTACAGCTGTATTTGTCAGACCATGAGACGTCCCGAAGATTTTCTTCTCACAAAAACGTCTGTAGCATCCGAACCGTTTGGGCAACAAACTAAACACGACCCCACGACCCCACTGTGGAAAGGGGAGACACTCAGGAACACGAATGCCACGGGACTCATATAAAGGTCACCCATACAAATGAATCAAAGTATGGAGGTAGTTTTTCTTATACCTAAAGAGGTCCTAAAATTCTAAATCAAATAGCTACATGATCCATAGTATGACCATCTTAAAACAACCCCCCCCCCCCAAACAGCTTAGACTTTTAGAGATGTTAATGTACCGGCAGGTAGAGGACTACAGAAGGCCTGTTACGTTAGGTCCAGTCTCAGTCAGTGTCCGAACATTACATCAGTCAATGTGGTGAAAGTGTTGATAAGAAGAAGAAGACAAGGTGAGGAGTGCTGAGACAGAGAGTTAGCATGGCCTCAGGCCCTGGAGGAGACAGAGCTGCTGAGCGAAGCACCCAGCCGCTCCACAGCCCCGGTAGGTAGCACATTAAAAAAAGTTCATTTCCCTTGAAAACGCACATATACACACAGCACTATCTCAGATGAGTAGTTTAACTAGAGTCTGTTGAGACTAATTTTAACACATTCATAAACTGCCATTAGGATGTATTGATGTATTTGACCATGCAGTTCTTTGTCAATTTTATAGGAAATGAACTAGTCTACATTTAACTCTGATAATGTTCAATAAAACATGTTGGTGTCCATAGGAGTCTCACTAATCCAGTGTTAAATCAACTTTCCAGTGTTGAAAGAATAACCCTGTCTTCAAAGCTACGTTTTCAACCCATTTTTCAATTAAGTTTACATTTGACACTGTACTTACTATGCTTTTGTAAGACAAGGGCAACTTGTAGCCAATGAGATGTGAGAACACAGAAGGCATATTAATTCATTCATACAGCTCTTCTATAGGTCTTCCCTCTGTATGTGATAAAGATGCTAATATTAAGTCATTTGTTAGTGCCGCTTCAGCGGTTTGACTTTTCAGAGAGCTGCTTGACAGGGCTAGCCCTTGGGCACCCACTTAAAAAAATCCCTCCAATTTGCAATTCATACACATCGGGGGAAATGTTTAATTCCACGACCGTTATTCCACTCAGTTCATTAATTAAAGAAAAAACTGTGCTACCATTGTCTCCTCTCTGCTATTCCTCCCGCCATCTTTTTTTTATGAGCTTTCTTCAGGAGTAATTGAGTCTGTTAATTAGACTGAATTAGACTCAAATTATTCGAACGAGGCCCAGAGCCGGGAGCCGAGAGAGAACACCATATTTCAAACAGAGCTCCGCTCAGTTTTACCAGAACAGAGAACCCCCCTCTAACTCCACTTTGATGTCTCCAACTGTCGAGGCTACACTGGAAATAGATGAAATATCAGTGGGCTCCAGCAGCTAATTCGATCGTTTTGCTCACTGGGAGAGCTCTCCTTTGACGTTTTTGTTCTTTTTTTTTTTGTTCCCGCCTTTTTACAGACTTGGACTGCAGTTAAATCTGACCATTTCATTTCGTTATAGACCTACCATGGAATTATTTTTACTCCAGCTCACTCTTTATGCTATATTAAAGGGGATGAGTATCCATCTTGTTTATGCCTCCTCCTACTCAGTGGCAAGTCCTTTGCTATATCACAGTTTTATGGCCTTTGCCTTTAAGCTGCTATTTATCAAAGCTAGCCTTGGTTATAAAGATATGAAATGAATCCTTTTTTTTTGTGGAGATATGCAAAATATCACACACACACACACACATACACACACACACACACACACACACACACACACACACACACACACACACACACACACACACACACACACACACACACACACACACACACACACACACACACACACACACTTCAGGGCCTAGTGGAGGAGACCTATTATTTCCATGTGGAATGTTAACACCTGTCACCAGGAGGTATGTGCACATTCATTTATACTGCAGGTATAAACCTTGAAACCCATTCACACCCGTCCTGCACCCTGACAAGGAGTAAGGTTTGAGCTTGTGTTGCTATTGATTTTAGGCACCTTGGATTAGAAGAGGCTGAAAAGAATGCATTTCTCATTTTGCTCTTTCCTATTTCTCTCTCTCTCTCTCTCTCATTCTCATTCTCTCTGTCTCTTTCCTTTCCTATTTGTGCCCCTTGCTTTTCTCTCTCTCTCTCTCTCTCTCTCTCTCTCTCTCTCTCTCTCTCTCTCTCTCTCTCTCTCTCTCTCTCTCTCTCTCTCTCTCATGCACACACTCACGCAAATACACACACACTTCCTCAGTGCCTGACGGGTGATCTAACCCTTAACAATGTCTGAATAATTTAGCGCTGGCATTGTTCCCCTCCATAGCTCTTCTAGTCAAGCTAGCCAAAAGAGAGAGAAACAGAGAGAGAGAGATAGAGAGAGACAGTAATGACTCCAGGTTTAGTGGCACCATGGTGGCACACAGGCATGGGGAATGGAGATCAGTGGAGGCTGGTGGGAGGAGCTATAGGAGGACGGGCTCATTGTAATGGCTGGAATGGAATGTATGTAACCGAGTCAAATGTGGTTTGATACCATTTGATACCATTCCATTTATTACATTCCAGCCATTACAATGAACCCGTCCTCCTATAGCTCCTCCCACCAGCCTCCACTGGTGGATATGTCTTCCATGTAAAATGTCTTCCATTTTGGCATTACTGATGCAGATGTTCAGTAAAACAAGCCTACCCTGGAGCCTTGAGCCTCTCTTTCTCCTCCCCATCTCGCTCTCTCTCTCTCTGACAGCCTGCCGCTAAATTTGCCATGATGAATGGTTGACGTCCATGCCAACCACAAGGAGAGAGAGAGCGAGAGAGACAGAGAGAGAGAGAGGTTCCAGACCAAGGTGTTAATGGTGGTTCCCAGATTGTAGCATGAAAATCCCCTCTAGCTGCTCTCATAAATATGGTGAAGAGATGAAATAAACTTTATCAATCATGAGGTTAGAAATATTAGCTAGTGTGTGTGTGTTTGTGTGTGTTTGTGTGTGCTGCATCTGCTGTATGTGTGTCTGTGGGTGTGCGTGTGCTGCATGTGTGTGTGTGCGCGCGTGTGTGTGTGTGTGAGTACCATGCATTAGCCTGGCAACATGCATTGATATCATTCTTCACCACAATAACATGCAGAGGGACTTTTCTCTAGTAATGTTCTTAGACGTATAAAGTCTTCCTACTAACATGTTGTTTTGATTATATTACCCTAATGATCCAAGTAGGGGCATTATTTTCCATGTACTCTGTAATGTATAGGGGTGTTTAGTTTGTATTGTATGCAAGGGCATGTGATGGTATGTGTTATCACATACCTCCTCCACACTAGAGTCATATATTAAGAATATATACTGTATATAATAAAAATAAAAATGTAAAGTATGGTTCTGACCTCATCTATAGTGCATACCAGCAAACATTCTGGGCCTGTTGGGCCATATAACTAGGGCTCAGAGTTTTTCCTAGTCTGGTCACATGTTCAGGAAAAAGTCCCTGCTTTAGACCTTGTCATGTTTACTTATAGTAAGAGTGGACATATCGACTCTACTAATGCAGTTTCACTAGATTTAAAGACCACAACATGTTAACATATTTAGTTTCCCTCACCATTCTGTCCGACTTTTCCCCAGTGTTCAAGGGTAAAACTGTCATAACCGATAAGAACGCTCGTAAAACCTGACCAACGATTTCTCAGCAGCATGGTAGTGTTCTCAGTTCAGAAGCTGCCTGCGTATTATATATTATATATAAATGCCCACATCATATTTTTCACGGTGGCGGTACAGATATAGTCTGTAGGAAGCCGGTTAGTTTATCCTCCACTCGTGTATTACTGTTTGAATGTCTCTAACTTGGACTGGCGACGACAGTTTATCAGTCAAAGTAATCCACAATACCTCTCTGTCTGTAGAGCGAAGGGGGTAATTCAATATTCCTATATGATTCAAAGGCGAAATGAAAAATAGATTTATTTTGACACCCGTGGCAAGGGACATTAATATGGCTTGAGTCGGAAGAAAATCTGGAAGAAAATCTGTTTTGAGCATCGGTCTTTCTCTCGTCATTCATTCTGATATTAAATTGTTGTTTACCAGTGAAAGAGAAATGGGAAGTTCATACACATGTAAATTGGGCACAGTAAAGGAAAAATAAAAACAGTCCATTATGGTTTACATCCTGGTATTTTTTGTTGGGTTCCATCAAAATAAACTTGTTTGAACAGTCCAATATCATCTCAGCTTTAGTTTCATCAATTTACATCTTCAAATAACGATGGGTAGATTTCTTCTTTGGGACTGGGGTGCAGTATTGAGTAGCTTTGATGAATAAGGTGCCCAGAGTAAACTGCCTGCTACTCTGGCCAAGTTGCTAATATACTGTATGCATATTATTAGTAGATTTGGATAGAAAACGCTGAATTTTCTAAAACTGTTTGAATAATGTATGTGACTATAACAGAACTCATATGGCAGGCAAAAACCTGAGAAAACAAATCCAACCAGGAAGTGGGAAATCTGAGGTTTGTAGTTTTTCAACTCATTCCCTATCAAAAACACAGTGTCTATAGGGTCATACTGCACTTCCTAAGGCTTCCACTAGATGTCAACAGTCTTTAGAACCTTGTTTGATGCTTCTACTGTGAAGTGGGGGCTCATAAGGGCTGTTTGAGCCAGGTGTCTGGCAGAGTGGCATGAGCTCGTGACGCGTGTTCACGTGAGAGTTAGCTTGCGTTCCATTGCATTTCTACAGACAAAGGAATTCTCTGGTTGGAACATTATTGAAGATTGATAAAAACATCCTAAAGATTGATTCTATACTTTGTTTGACATGTTTCTACGAACTGTGTCGTGATTTTGGATTGTGTACAAAACGTGCGAACAAAAAGGAGATATTTGGACATTAAATGAGGGACTTTATCGAAACAAATCAAACATTTATTGTGGAACTGGGATTCCTGGGAGTGCATTCTGATGAAGATCATCAAAGGTAAATGAATACTTATAATACTATTTCTGACTTGACTGCACTGTTGACTGCACAACATGGTGGACATCTGTTTGGCTGTTTTGTTGTCTGAGCGCTGTACTCAGATTATTGCATGGTGTGCTTTTTCAGTAAAGCTTTTATGAAATCAGACACAGCGGTTGCATTAAGGAGAAGTTTATCTAAAGTTCCATGTATAACACTTGTATTTTCATCAACATTTATGATGAGTATTTCTGTAAATTGATGTGGCTCTCTGCAAAATCACCGGATGTTTTGGAACTACTGAACGTAGTAACGCGCCAATGTAAACTCAGATTTTTTTATATAAATATGAACTTTATCAAACAAAACATACATGTACTGTGTAAGTCCTATGAGTGTCATCTGATGAAAATCATCAAAGGTTAGTGATTCATTTTATCTCTATTTCTGCTTTTTGTGACAACTGTCTTTGGCTGGAAAATGGCTGTGTTTTTCTATGACTTGGCTCTGACCTAACATAATCGTCACTGTGGCTGGATTAACGAGAAGTTTATCTTTAAAATGGTGCAAAATACTTGTATGCTTGAGGAATTTGAATTATAAGATTTCTGTTGTTTTGAATTTGGCGCCCTGCACTGTTACTGGCTGTTGTTGAGGTGGGACGCTACCGTCCCGAATATCCCAGAGAGGTTTTAAATACAATAGCAGTTGACTTGCTTTAGGGCCAAACCACATGGCACAAAGCAAGCTAACTTCTATCCTGAGGCTTTGGTTTTTAACTGTGTGTTTAATAATGGCCTTTGCAAGAAATGTACAACCTACTAGAGTTAAATAGCAGATCATAATCTATCATCTATCATCCCATACTATTTCATGACATCTAAATCTGATTGATTTATAATATATAGACGAACTAGTGAACTTGCCAATTGGTTTGTTTTCTAAAATACAATACAATCCCACAGCCTGCTGAGGTTAAAGTTCATCATCTATCATCACCCGTACTGTCTCATGACACCTTGCTCTACCAGCCCTATAATCTCCAGACAGACAAGCATGATCCTGGTGGTGTTATTCTGTGCTATTTGTCCTGCGTGTACCTTTGGCCTTCTCTTTGTTTTTGCACCACCTCCTCCGGGGCGTGATCCCTCACATGTGGACCTCACATCTCTCCCACTAGCGGGCGTGTTAGCCCTGGAATCCCTCTGCCTCGACCTCTGACCCCGGGCTAATCCCTCGCCCCAACACAGGGCGTGATCATAAACATGAGTGGCAGCTCCGGATGCAACGGTGAGGTGTGTGTGTTTGTGTGCGTGTGCGTGTGTGTTTATGTGTGTGTCCTTGCGTGTGTGTTTTTCATCTCCCCATCTGTGTACTCATCTTTGTTAGATATGTTAAAAAGCGCTAGATCAATATCAATAGCCATTATGCAATGATATATGTGATAAACGATATGTGGCTTTATTCCAGAATCAAAATAACCATCGGAGGACAAGATTCACCCAGAGAATGACGTATCATGCATACCGACACACATTGGCATTGGCGCATTAGGCTTCTCCATCACTTCAGAACGTGTATTCCTGACACTTTTCCTCGGTGGCACCTCCAAGGTTTACGAGGGGGGTCACGGGAATGTTCATCCCATGTTACTGACCTTGTCCCCATCACGCTCCCCTACACACAGAGAGACGCAAACGGAATGCTTCACTATAGCTAAAAACGCTGCACCTGTTCCACTATGCGCAAATGCGCCAGCACAGATTAGCTTCTTTTTTTTTATGTAACTTGTGGCTTCCTGTTTCTGTGAACCAGTGGGCCAAGTGTTAGTACAACAGCAGTAGAATTGGGTAATATGAAGGCGTTGATGCGGTTGGGAAAGACAGCCTCATCTGTTAAACATACCCATACACACACACACACACACACACACACACATAGAACCCAGTGTGTCAGTGCGCAGGTGTAACAGTACCTTAATCTGAGTGTTGGAGGTCCTCTCCACTCAGCAGCTGATGCAACACAGAGTCCATCATTTAGGCTCAAGGATGAACCAGACGTGTCCTAATTAGTCCAGTTTCCCCTGTTAAAACATGTAACTGTACTACTGACCTAGTCCTCTGTCATTCTATAGGGTGAGAAAATGAACCAAGGTCAGCCCAAATCAACACCCAACCTCATGTTCTCATCTACACTGAAGAATATCTTAAACCCATTTCAAATAATGAAGATTAACAATCATTACAAGGCTCCCTTCCCAATTGTGTGTGTGTGTGTGTGTGTGTTTTCTCCGCATTCGTGTCTCGCAATGAAAGCAGATACCTCTTAATCCCGTCAACGCGGAAACATCATTAATTCTCTTAATGGCCACATTAACGTCAGGTGTCAACCACCATGGAAATTCCATAGACAAACATGTTTCCACCACACAATAAATCTACCTTATCTCTCTCAGTCTTTCTAGATGGAAACTGAAAATGGCGGGCTTTGTGTTCCGGGGGATATGAGACCGGTGCCGTCACGCCTGTTAGGGGGAGCATTAACGATGCGGCGCTGCCGGCCAGTTCCTGACCACGCGGGGTTAAGGTGTCGCCCCTTCAGCCTTGAGCTGTGATTGAGTTACAGACACAGGGAGAGGGGAGAGAAAGAGGTCAGGGGGACTCAATCGGCTCTGTTGCCACTCCAGTTACACTTTGGAGTTTAGCCTACACAAACACACACACACACACACACACACCTGTGTGCATACACACACACACACACACACACTTGAGCGTAAACACACATGTGCAACTGAGTGTGTATGAGCGCATACACACACACACAAATACACACACACACACACCCCTCCTCAAAGAAACCTGAGGTCATATGAAAGTAGTGGTGTGTGTTAGTTGTTTGTTCTTGAGTGTTTTATTGCCTTGACACACTCGGGAGGCCTAAGTGTTGTAGGCTACTGAAGACTACTGGGGTAAAAATAAATTCAGACACGGGCACACACACATACACACAGGCGCACACACACACACACACACACACACACACACACACACACACACACACACACACACACACACACACACACACACACACACACACACACAGGCGCACACACACACACACACAGGCGCACACACACACACACACACACAGGCGCACACACACACACACACACACACAGGCGCACACACACACACACACACACACAGGCGCACACACACACACACACACACACTCAGGCGCACACACACACACACAGGCGCACACACACACACAGGTGCACACACACACACACACAATCAAATTTCTTGGTTAAGTTAAGGGTTAAGGTTTCTTAGTTAAGTTAAGGGTTAATGTTTCTTGGTTAAGTTAAGGGTTCAGGTTTGGAATAGGTATAAAACAAAACAACCTAAACAAATAGTATCACTGGGATTGAACACATGACCCTTGGATCTGGAGCTCGCGGCTTACACCCAAGACTACTTGATGGTAATAGCAGTCACCGTTTCCTCGAGTGGTCGGTTTTGACGTCATCTCCTGATGTCCTGTTTACCACGTCTAATCCCCCACCCACAGCGCGCACACATATCAAGTGATTGAGTGTTTCCCCTTATCTTAATAAAGCCCTTATTCAGCATAGTATAAACATTGATTGGTAATTTAATTCCTTGCTCAAATTATCATCCCCACCACCCAGCCAGCCCCCCTATCCAAGGTTGACATGAGCCTTGAGCTTTGGCAAGACTAAATTATGCTCTATACCCCCCTTCCTCTCTCCCACTAGCCCCTTTCTCTCTCTCTCTCTCTCTCTCTCTCTCTCTCTCTCTCTCTCTCTCTCTCACACACACCCTCTACCCCCCTCCTTTGGTGCTAGCCCAGGTGCTGATACAAGCAGAAATCCTGCACACCCCATCGCTCTCCCCCCTGCCGTCGCCCAGACCCCCCATTCACTACACCTTCTCAGAGAAAGAACGAGGGATGAGGAGAACGCAAGGATTCCTCTCCTCTCTCTGTAGATAGAACGAAGACAGAAGTGAAACACTGCAGTTATTTCCAGAAGATAGAGAGAAATAAAGAGAAGTACATGGGGAGAGATAGAGAAAGAGAGAGAGAGAGAGAGAGAAGGAGATAGACGGGGGAGAGATGCAGCAAGCTTTATTGAACCTTGTATGTGGCGGCTGTAGTTGTCTGTGAAGAAGACCTGCAGACAGAGAGAGAGAGAGAGAGAGAGAGAGAGAGAGAGAGAGAAGACGATGCATTCGTGGCCATAGTCTTACAGATGTAGGACCTTCATTGGATCACCCTGTATCCTGTAAAAATGTGTGGTGTATTTGAGGTTTACAAAGGCTTCGGAAGTTTGTGATTTCAACTTTGACTTTTCTGACTTCATTTTCCCTTAAGAAAGATTGAAGTCACCTGAGGTTGTGCCTCCCCCCGCCCCTTTCTCTCGAGGAAGAAATACTGACCAATGACATGTCTTTGTCAAAAGGGAGAGGAGGGAGAAGAGGGGAGGAGGGTGTGTGTGTGTGTGTGTGTGTGTGTGTGTGTGTGTGTGTGTGTGTGTGTGTGTGTGTGTGTGTGTGTGTGTGTGTGTGTGTGTGTGTGTGTGTGTGTGTGTGCCTGTGCCTGTGCCTGTGCGTGTCTGTATGTATGTGTGTTTGCGGCCATCTTGTCTCGTCCCATCAATATCCTCTTATATAAACGTCAGCTGTACCGTTTCACTCATCCCTGTTTCCCATTCTGATGGCTTTATCCTCCGGCACAAGGGAGGGGACATCCCTCTCTCTCTCTCTCCTTTCGTCTCACTCCCTCATTTTTCACTGTCTCCCTTTCTCTCACTTCTCTCCCTTTCTTGTTTTTCCCTCTCTCTCTCTCTCTCTCTCTCTCTCTCTCTCTCTCTCTC
This sequence comes from Oncorhynchus kisutch, assembly GCF_002021735.2. Classification (NCBI taxonomy): domain Eukaryota; kingdom Metazoa; phylum Chordata; class Actinopteri; order Salmoniformes; family Salmonidae; genus Oncorhynchus; species Oncorhynchus kisutch. The sequence goes on along the minus strand of NC_034174.2, from coordinate 70,606,990 downwards.
TCTGTGTCCCGATTCTCCCTCTTCCTGTCTCTCCCTCAGTCATTTCTCTCTCATTTCCTTCTCTCCCTCCATTGCTCCTTCCCAAACTCCCCCCCTCTCTCCTCCTCTCTTTATCATTCTTTATCCCTTTCACTCCCCATCCCTCTCTCTCCTCTCTTTCTCTTTATCATTCTTTATCCCTTTCACTCCCCATCCCTCTCTCTCCTCTCTTTCTCTTTATCATTCTTTATCCCTTTCACTCCCCATCCCTCTCTCTCCTCTCTCTCTCTTTATCATTCTTTATCCCTTTCACTCCCCATCCCTCTCTCTCCTCTCTTTCTCTTTATCATTCTTTATCCCTTTCACTCCCCATCCCTCTCTATCCTCTCTCTCTCTTTATCATTCTTTATCCCTTTCACTCCCCATCCCTCTCTCTCCTCTCTTTCTCTTCTCTTAGGGTGATGCGTCACTAGCCTGCCCCCATGAAACAAGTCAATGTTCTGCCCGCTCGGCATGCGTATAATAAATCTGAAGCGGCTCTACGGCGAGCGCCGGGGATATTTATCTAAGTGGAGTGTGTCCTCCTCGGCTGAACGCAAGTGATTTCTTGTCTAAGGCCCCTCTTACAGAGAGAGGGGGAGGGAGAGGGTGGATAAAGTCAGAGAGAGAGCGGATAGTTAGGGAAATGGTGAGAGAGATGACTAAAGCCATCGGCAGAGCGAGAGACAGTGAGAGACAAATAATGCCAGAGAGAGAGGGAAATGAGAAAGAGAGAGAGGAATAACTCCATCGACAGCGAGAGGGAGAGAGAGAGAGAGAGAGAGAGAGAGAGAGAGAGAGACAGACAGACAGACAGAAATATGGCCGCTGAGCCCATAAAGCAGCTCTGTAGCGATGATGGTGACGAGGCGAGCAGGGCATTAGTTGAAGCTGCTCTGCTGCTCAGGCAGCTTAAACGCCATGCAGCAGACACAGATCTGGATGAATGGTCACCCTCCTCCTTAGGGCCTTTCTCTTCAAAATCTCTCTCTCTCTCTCTTCTTTCTCGGAAGAGAGAGGTTATTGCTGCTGCTCGCCTGTGAGCGATTGCACATTACAGGAAATAGGGAAGGAGGGAGGGAGAGAGAGAGAGAGAAAGAGAGGGGGGACCAACAGGCGAGAGAGATGGGGGGGGGGAGAGATAGAATGAGGAGGGAGAAATGAGAACGGTGGTGATTATGATGATGGAGGGATATTTCTATTCTACTGTGAAAAGGTGAAGCAGGCAGTAGAAGTCAATATCGCAGTGTAAATCTCAGACTATCAGAGTAATTAGTGCGGGTGAATCTTTCGGGACTTGACTTGTATTCTCTGCATCTTGGATACGGTCAGCGTTGTAATGTCCTATGCATCAAGTCGTTACGTGAAACAAGCTTTAGTCTATGTAGAATTGTGGTTTAGATGTTGCAAATGCAATTAGTGCTGCATTACTGTAAAACCATAAGACAGTGGTTGCCATGCAAGGGATCGTCATAATAAACTGCAGTACTGTTGTTCTAGATTATCTATGCTAAACCCTGAATTATTCATCCCTGCATGCCTTTCTACATGAGATGAGCCCTGCTTGAATATTACTGTATATCCTCCGCAATTAAACCAGTCCATTTTGCTTAGCACACCAGGCACCTTCTAGCACCGCGTGCTCAAGTTAATTACCTACGATAACGACGTGATATATTGGGGATGTGGCTCCTCACTGTAAGAGCATGGTATGAAAACGAGAAGCTTTTAATCAAGTTCTGAACACAACACAGGCCCCGTGGAGCATTTCATCTGTGTGTGGGAGTGTGTAGTCTTCGTTTGTTTACACACACTAGGAAGTGAGGATGTGTTGTCAGGGTTGTACAGTCCGCTGCACAAATAATCAGCGTGCTGTTTTTGACCTGTTTCCATTTTGTTTTCCAAGTTCAGTCAACCTAACTTTACCATTTACATTGTTACAACGTAATCCAGATGCATCGTCAACGCAGCTGATTGGTTGAAATTAGCAAAAAAAACGTTTCAATGTGAGTTCTTCTCTAATTTAAATAGAAAACATTAGCTTTCACTCTAACCATAAAATGCCTGAATTTCAGTTACTCAACAAAAACCCACAATTTTCGTCCAAAGGTGACCTATTGTGGGGAGAGACATCGACATGTTTTTCAATTATATTAGGGTTAAAGGTTAAGACCTGTCTCACCCTTTAGCGCCGCAGGTTTTATTTCTTTAATTTGATTTCCAAAGCAGCTTTATGGAGAGCTCAGTCAGATAGCCTCAAACCTGTGTCATTCTAGACTTGTACAATATTACAACTACACAACAACAAAAATGCTGAACAGGAGAAAACAGCTTCCAGTTATTTGTACTCATCGTGGTAAAACACAAGCTTTTATTTCTGCACGCTCAACATACAATAAACATCTACAACGTAAAACCATAACATATGTAGTGTCATATTAATATTAATGACATCGTTGCATTATTATGATAAAAACAGGCCCTTTTCATTAGAGACAAATGAAGATTATTGTCAAACAATTATGGCATAATAACATTAACAGACTCTGTGAGTCTCTTCATGATTGATAATATTAGAGGGGGGGGGGGGGAGTTGATTCAATGGTGTCGGGGTTTAAACAAGCACCCATCTTTCCCTCAGGGGCTGTGCTTTTGCATTAGTCAGACAAATCTCTTTGTCAAACCCCTCTCCCCCTTCCACATTTTTATTCATAAGTGTTTGGCCTTAAGAAAGACATCAAACCAAGAATACAACGAGAGGTCACTGGCATCTTTGCACAATGTTAACCCCCGCATTGACGAAGCTAATTCACATTTCCTCAGTTCAGCCCACAGGGGTTAAAAGTAGGAGGAGGAAAGAAGGGATGGAAGGGAAGGGGATGGGATGGGAGGGAAGGAGGGGGGGGGGTGAAGGAGGGAGGGGGAGAGGAGGTATGGAAGGGAAGGGGATGGGATGGGATGGGAGGGAAGGAGGGAGGGAGAAAGAAGGGATGGAAGGGAAGGGGATGGGATGGGAGGGAAGGAGGGAGGGAGAGAGGAGGGATGGAAGGGAAGGGGGTGGGATGTGTGTGTGTGTGTGTGTGTGTGCGTGTGTGCGTGCGTGCATGCGTGCGTGCGTGTGTGCGTGTGTGTGTGTGTGCGTGTGTGTGTGTGTGTGCGTGTGTGTGTCTCTCTCAGTCTGCAGTGTCGCCCACTTGACCCCGGCCCTCACCACATGGGGTTTGCTTTGACGGCCCCTGTGTCGCCAAATGAAAAGAGGAAAAGTGAATGTTGTCCTCTCAGAGCTCATTGGAACTCATTACAATAACAAAGGGGGCATATGGTTGTGTGTATGTTAGTTTATGGCGTTGGCAGCAACCATATTCCTCGGCGTAGGGAAGCCAGGTGCTATATGACTACACCCACTGAGAGTAGACAAATCATCTGCTGATGGCTCAGAATGGCCTCAGCCCAACGGGGTTCATCTCTCTTTCACTGTCATGTAGGACTGACTGACTGGGCTTGGGAAAGAAGAAAACACACTGACTGCACTGTATGACCACGTGAAACAGGGGGGTGAGTTTGTACCTAACTTTATTTATCGGAGGAAATAATAATTTCATAAAAGAAAGTAGGGAAGTGGATTTTCTTACAGGCTAAGCAATATAATGGAAAAACTGATTTTGACATTTCTTATTACATCTCAATTACAATACCACCTAGCTAACCCTTTGAATAAAATTTTTAAAAACATATTCATTCCAAACCAGATGACCCTAACATAATTTATCCATCCCTCACCCATCCCTCAACAGAAAGAACTAACCTGCAGCACTATAGACTCCAATCTAGCAGCCCCTTCCACACAAAGAGCTCTCTCCGTCATGAATAGGCAGCTCCACCCTAATGGCAATTCAATAAACTCCCCCTATTCTAAATGAACAGCCCAATCCTCCTTGGCATCTGCTGCGGGCCAACCTCGCCAGACGCTCGTCTTGTAAGAGGGCCATTGCTAGCTAATTGAAAGACTGTTGTGGCAGGAGAGAAGGAAAGGGGTAGAGAGACAGAGACAGAGACAGAGCTAGAGACAGAGAGAGAGAGCAAGAGAGAGAGCGAGAGCATGAGAGAGAGAGAGAAACAGAGAGAAACAGAGAGAGACAGAGATAGAGAGAGAGAGAGAGAGAGAGAGAGAGAGAGAGAGAGAGAGAGAGAGAGAGCTAGAGAGAGAGAGAGAGAGAGAGAGAGAGAGAGAGCTAGAGAGAGAGAAACAGAGAGAAACAGAGAGAGACAGAGATGGAGAGAGAGAGAGAGAGCTAGAGAGAGAGAGAGAGAGAGAGAGAGAGAGAGAGAGAGAGAGAGACAGACAGACAGACAGACAGACAGACAGACAGACAGACAGACAGACAGACAGACAGACAGACAGACAGACAGACAGACAGACAGACAGACAGACAGACAGACAGACAGACAGACAGACAGACAGACAGACAGAGAGAGAGTGTCATCCCATCTTCCCTCTCAGGAACAGCTGACCTGTGGTGGTCCAGCTCATTCACAGATCTAACACCCATCAGATAATTATTGGGGACCTTTGGGTTTTGTACGATTTAACTAAATGGAATGATTGGTGTGGGTTGGGATACATTGAACATGTTGCTCTCTACATGGTCACTTGTGACAGATGATACAAAGTAGCTTGCCAGTTCAAGATTTGGTTCTGGCTATCGAGATTACTCTCATAACCTGTGGTTCCCATGTTAACTTTTGGAAGGAAATTTACACTGGATTTCACTGATATATAAATTCATACAGACCCTACTGAAAGTCTACACACCCCTTTCACAACTGTCACATTTTGCTACCTTAAATTAACATCTAAAAAGGGATTCAATTAGATTTTTTCCCTTCAGATCTATATGACCTATTCCACATTTTCAAAGTGAAAGATAAAGTAGGCTATTGAACATTTTCTAGATGGATAAAACACATAAAAGAAGGTGTATTTATTGCGTATGTCTTCACAACCCAGAGTTGATACTTGGTGGAAACACCTTTGGCAACAATCACAGCTGTAATTCATTTTGAATATGATTCTATCAACTCTGCATAACTCTTAGGGCAACATATATCCATTTTTTTGCTCAGTAAATTTGGTTTGGAATCATTGATGGACAACAATATTCAAACCGTATCTCTGATTTTCAAGCAGTTTTATTGTCAGGACTGCAACTGGACCACTCAGACCCCTTGACTTTTTCCACATTTGGTTGCGTTACAGCCTTATTCTAAAATGGATTAAATTTACCTCAATCTACACAATTTTACCTCAATCTGTTCCCATTGATCATCCTTGAGATGTTTCTACAACTTGATTCAATAGATTGGACATGATTTGGAAAGGCACACATCTGTCTATTTAAGGTCCCACAGTTGACAGTGCATGTTAGAGCAAAAACCAAGACATGAGATTGAAGAAATTATCTGTAGAGCTCCGAGACAGGATTGTGTCAGAGCACAGATCTGGGGAAGGGTACCAGAACATTTCTGCAGCATTGAAGGTGCACAAGAACACAGTGGCCTCCATCATTCTTAAATGGAAGAAGTTTAGAACCACCAAGACTCTTCCTAGAGCTGAGCAATCGGGGGAGAAGGGCCTTGGTCAGGGAGTTCACCAAGAAACTGATGGACACTCTGACAAAGTTCTAGAGTTCCTCTGTGGAGATGGGAGAACCTTCCAGAAGGACAACGATCTCTGCATCATTCCACCAATCAGGCCTTTATGGTAGAGTGGCCAGACGAAAGCCACTCCTCAGTAAAAGGCACATGACAGCCCACTTGGAGTTTGCCAAAAGGCACCTAAAGACTCTCAGAACATGAGAAACAAGATTCTCTGGGCTGATGAAACCAAGCTTGAACTCTTGACATGAATGCCAAGCATCACGTCTGGAGGAAACCTGGCACCATCCCTATGGTGAAACACGGTAGTGGCAGCATCATGCTGTGGGGATGTTATTCAGCGGCAGGGACTGGGAGACTAGTCAGGATCGAGGGAAAGATGAACGGAGCAAAGTACAGAGAGATCCTGGATGAAAACCTGTTCCAGAGCGAGCAGGACCTCAGACTTGGGTCAAGGTTCACCTTCCAACAGGACAATGACCCTAAGCACACAGCCAAGACAACACAGGAATGGCTACGGGACACGTCCCTGAATATCCTTGAGTGGCCCAGCCAGAGCCCGTACTTGAACCTGATTGAACATCTCTGGAGAGACCTGAAAATAGCTGTGTGGCAACGCTCCCCATCCAACCTCACAGAACTTGAGAGAATGGGAGAAACTCACCAAATACAGGTATGCCAAGCTTGTAGATGAAGACTTGAGGTTGTAATCACTGCCAAAGGTGCTTCAACAAAGTACTGAATACTCATGTAAATGTGATATTTCTGTTTTTTTTAATATAAATTTGCACACACACACAAAAAAAGGTTTTTGCTCTGTCAATATTGGGTATCGTTTGTAGATTGATGAGGGAAAAAATCAACTGAGTCCATTTTAAAATAAGGCTGTATCGTAACAAAATGTGGAAAAAGTCAAGGGGTCTGAATACTTTCTGAATCCACTGTCTGTTGCCCTGAGAGTCGTGCAGAGTTGGTAGAATCTAATTCAACAGGATTTACAGCTGTAATTGCTGCCAAAGGTGTTTCCACCAAATATTAACTCTGGGGGTTGCAGACATACACAATCAATATAATTTATAATTTATATTTTATTAATTTAGAAAATGTTTTTCTTTCCCTTTTGAAAATGTGGATCAGGATGTGTAGATCTGTGGGACAAACATCGACTCCAATCCCTTTTAAGATGTACTTTTTAAGGCAGAACAAATGTGACAACTGTGCAAGAGGTGAGTTGACTTTCACTAGGCACTGTACAAATATGAATGCACTGTATGGGATGGAAATTCGTTGAACACATTGCTCTCAACCCATCCAGTCCTTTATTGACTTCTGTGAAGAACTGTACACTCTATCTCAGTAAAACTCTCATTTGAATCCAAAGTTTACAGTGTTGTTTATTGTGAGAGGATGGTTCCACCACCGTCTCCCCTTCATCCATATCTGTCCATACTCTCCTGTAATTGTAGTTCCATTACATCAAATAAAACGAATCTAATGAAAATCAAAGGAAAACTAAGGATTGCCGTCATCATTTCTCCCCGGGTCTCCTCTGACAGTTTACATTATCAAAACCCAATGAATATGAATATAAACAATATAAACTATACAGGACGCAGCCGGTTAACTCTCCCAAGCCCTTCAACGCTATAGTTTACTGCATTACTGAACTGAGAGATGTATATGAGGGAGAAAACTCATTCAAGTGAAGTATGCTGCTGGTATAGAGGAAACCGTGGTAGTATGAATGCAGATGGAATGTGTGGCACTCTATCCATGGAAAAATGTTAGCCTATGCTCTTATGAGGGCAATTAGGTCACTTTTCATATTCATCATCTCCAGCACCATTACCAGTGTCTACATACTGTATGCGGAAAAAGTGTGCGTTTCTATGATCTGCGGTTAAAAAGAGAGGAAAGGTCCTAAAAAATGCTTTTCTGTGGATTAAAAGTAACATTTTCAAAACCTGCAATGAGTTTCTTGCTTACTGGAGGGTATTTTGTTGCTCCGCATGGCACCATGACTCTCACAGTGTTAGACCATCACTGGTTTAAATCTTTTAACCTTTGATGATGTCATCGCATATCAATTTTTTACTTTCTCTTCTTTCCCCGTCAAAACGTAGAAATGCACCGTGTGCTGGAGGTGATGCAAATGAGGTTGAAAAGTGGCGGAGTTGCCCTTTAAAGCCACAATCTGCTATTTCAACATCTTGACCATTGACTGACCGTTGAACAGAAGCAAATATTGCAGAAGGTACTCAGAAGGATTCAGGTCACGAGCAGTAGGGTTATGTCTTGCACCCATTGACACTGACACTCCCTCCGTAGAAAACAACAGCGACTATATGCTTTGATTTAGATAGACATGATTAAAAAGTCACAACCTCCATCAGTAGTATTCCTTTAGAAGTAATAAAAAGGTCCTACAGTTAAGCACCATGCCACTCTCTACCCAGCCAGTGACGCTGACGCAGGTTGTGGCAGGTAGCCTAGCAGTTAAGCACCATGCCACTCTCTACCCAGCCAGTGACGCTGATGCGGGTTGTGGCAGGTAGCCTAGCAGTTAAGCACCATGCCACTCTCTACCCAGCCAGTGACGCTGACGCGGGTTGTGGCAGGTAGCCTAGCAGTTAAGCACCATGCCACTCTCTACCCAGCCAGTGACGCTGACGCGGGTTGTGGCAGGTAGCCTAGCAGTTAAGCACCATGCCACTCTCTACCCAGCCAGTGACGCTGACGCGGGTTGTGGCAGGTAGCCTAGCAGTTAAGCACCATGCCACTCTCTACCCAGCCAGTGACGCTGACGCGGGTTGTGGCAGGTAGCCTAGCAGTTAAGCACCATGCCACTCTCTACCCAGCCAGTGACGCTGATGCGGGTTGTGGCAGGTAGCCTAGCAGTTAAGCACCATGCCACTCTCTACCCAGCCAGTGACGCTGACGCAGGTTGTGGCAGGTAGCCTAGCAGTTAAGCACCATGCCACTCTCTACCCAGCCAGTGACGCTGACGCGGGTTGTGGCAGGTAGCCTAGCAGTTAAGCACCATGCCACTCTCTACCCAGCCAGTGACGCTGATGCGGGTTGTGGCAGGTAGCCTAGCAGTTAAGCACCATGCCACTCTCTACCCAGCCAGTGACGCTGACGCGGGTTGTGGCAGGTAGCCTAGCAGTTAAGCACCATGCCACTCTCTACCCAGCCAGTGACGCTGACGCGGGTTGTGGCAGGTAGCCTAGCAGTTAAGCACCATGCCACTCTCTACCCAGCCAGTGACGCTGACGCGGGTTGTGGCAGGTAGCCTAGCAGTTAAGCACCATGCCACTCTCTACCCAGCCAGTGACGCTGACGCGGGTTGTGGCAGGTAGCCTAGCAGTTAAGCACCATGCCACTCTCTACCCAGCCAGTGACGCTGATGCGGGTTGTGGCAGGTAGCCTAGCAGTTAAGCACCATGCCACTCTCTACCCAGCCAGTGACGCTGACGCAGGTTGTGGCAGGTAGCCTAGCAGTTAAGCACCATGCCACTCTCTACCCAGCCAGTGACGCTGACGCAGGTTGTGGCAGGTAGCCTAGCAGTTAAGCACCATGCCACTCTCTACCCAGCCAGTGACGCTGACGCAGGTTGTGGCAGGTAGCCTAGCAGTTAAGCACCATGCCACTCTCTACCCAGCCAGTGACGCTGACGCAGGTTGTGGCAGGTAGCCTAGCAGTTAAGCACCATGCCACTCTCTACCCAGCCAGTGACGCTGACGCAGGTTGTGGCAGGTAGCCTAGCAGTTAAGCACCATGCCACTCTCTACCCAGCCAGTGACGCTCACGTAGGTTGTGGCAGGTAGCCTAGCCGTTAAGGGCGTTGGGCCAGTAACCGAAAGGGCGCTGGTTCAAATCCCTGAGCAGAGTAGATGAAACATCTGGTTCCGTGTGCGGCGTGAGGCCCCTCCACCCTCACGTTGGGGTGGGTGGCGGAGCTGGTGAGCCCCTTTCCCAAAATCTCCAACCAAACATATGTGCCGTTTCATGGGATTTCATCGTTTTTGGGGTGGAAAAGTGTACATTCCGTGATTAGAAACGCTTGTGTCTGGGCTGTACCAACCATGTTTATAGCCCCCCCCTCACAATCACTCTGGGTTGGTTGAGCAGACCTGGGTTCAAATACTATTTGAAATGATTTCAAATACTTTAGCTGTGCTTGATTGAGCCTGCCTGCTGCGATAGAACCAATTATAAAGCCCCAAAAGAGCCAACCCCGACCACCTGGCACTCCAGGCAGGCTAAAGCAAATGCTTAAAGTATTTGAAAGATTTCAAATAGTATTTGAACCCAGGACTGGGCTCCAGCCAGCTGGCTGGGTCAGTAACAACCTGGGGGAACCAACTGTTAGTGTTGGATTGGGCTGTAATGATACTGGTGTAGTGGGAGGATCCCTGTGGTTACTCAGAGACTGGGGTGTTCCTGCACCTGTTTGGCTTATTTATCCTGTTACCACATTAACTGTGAGAGTATTGCAAGCTGTTTTGGTGTATTGACTGTTGACCTCAATGTTGATACGTTCTATGCATTTCAAGGTTTGGTTCCCATTGAATGTATTGGGGTAATATGCTAAAATATGTACAGCCTATGTAGTTGACTTGTCATGCAGTGCAACACTTGATCACATGTATGGTCCCAAATGAATAATCTATGATTCCACAGCACAGTGTGGCATAGCCACCTCTTCTAGGTGTTTGGTATAGAAGGCTCAAGGCTTTCCTCAAGAATTGTCCAATGCCAGTGTGCAAATTACCCCTGGTAATGACATATGATTTATTTATTAACTGTGAGACATATCTGAGCCTCTATCTTGAGCTGATGTTATTTGAGATAACATGTCTATTGGGGGTTAGGCTATAGGCCATCCTTGGGGCCTCACAAAGTGGCTACAATGTGGATAGTTCAGACCAGCTGTCTAACCAGTGTCTAATCCATGGTGATTGCTGTGTGTCTCCAGTTGTGGGGGTCCATCATGCATCAGTATAGTGTTGAAAGATTGATTATTTTGTACACTCCATAAAGTTTATGAGGTTATGTTGTTTACAAACTAAGCCCTACTGCCCGTGGAGACCATGCATATGTTACTCAGAAAACGAAGGGCCTCTACTTGAGGGGTGGCTATTTATACAGTTCCCCAAAATATTTTTGTGATTTTACATGACCGCAGGACTACTGGTTGCATTAAAAGCATTTGACATTTGAACGACATGTCGGGTGCGTTGCCAGAGAATGTCGCTTTCTCATCGCCGTCTGGTAATAGCTAGCCAGATACAGTTCCCTTGCTAAGGGAGAGCTGAGAAGTAGGCATGTTGACGACCTTGGCAAGGGGGTGGACAGAGTATGACGATAAAAATCTATCTTTAATAAAGTAGGCGCTGTATCGTAGCAGTAGTCCAGCCCTTTGAACCAAATCTGCGTTGGCTCATAGTGGCGGATTCCAACATGCAATAGACATGTCCATCACAATCAAGTGTGACAGGCGGTTAAATGACAAGAGTTATGAAGGCTTGGCTCTTCACAAGTATTTGCCCTACTTCGAGAATATCATATCATATCATATAATTACCATAAACGAAAGCGCTCTGTGTTTTATTCGTGTTTTCCATATAATCGCATACACAGAAGTCTTATTTTCGTAACGAAACATTACATGAAAGGCTGTTCCCAGCTGTTGACACTTTTTAAAATTAATTTATGACAAAAATGTGCGTTGTTGCTTTGTTATTCTTGATCGGATGTAACAAAAAGTTGTCAAAAAAAGGAGGAGAACGCAGTATGAAATGTGTGAATTGGGAGTGTTATGCATTTATTATTCGTTGCAGACCAAAACTGAGTCCACATATCTATGGTCTATTTAGCTAGTATTTTGTCTGTCAGGAATGTAACCTTTGATGGTGCAAATTCGATAATAATACATCGAATGTGTACATGAATATTCCTGATGATTACTACCTACTGGAGCTACTGGTACTATGTTTAATTGCCTATTAGCCTAATGTTGTTCTAGACAACTATTATAGTGTATGTAGCCTACTCGTATTACTCTGGTGTTACAAAAAAATAAACCCATATAGGAAGGACATTAGCTGCCAATTGATTGCTACACAATTACGGATTTGAGTATTTTAACTTTAAAAATCTTTGTCAATTATTTTGCTGTCATGTTAGATGTGGTGCTTTACAACTAAATCCTGAAAAATGGGTCGTGTTTCATACAAAATGGGGCATTTAAAATATATATCATCGCCTCTGAAATCAGATATGACCCCCGACAAAACAAATATACATTCGGGAATAAAACTGTGTTGAGTTTTGGCTGTGGGGTAGCAAGAACTTCCAAATGTGATTAAGTTACCGGGAACGCAGTTTACCCATGCACGCAGAAACCATTTTTGATGTTGACAGAACGACAATATAGAAAGTCGCTTTGTAGCCTACATTTTGTAACCAGTGTAGTCGAAACGTTAATCACAATAGATTTAGTTCAGAGACAATATTTCCTTCCAAATGTTTCGTTCTGAACCAAATATTAAAAATATATAGTTAAAACTCAGAATTGCGCGTGGCGTCATTCTTTACTTCCATAATACCTTATTTTTTTTTGTTTTTAACTTTTTCGTTTCAATGCCTTTTTAATCCTTTGCTTAGGGCCACATGAATGATTTTACATTCAGCTGCAAATTACATTTGTAGCATATTTGAGGCGTGAGGTAAAATATTGGTGATATCAAACCCGGAATACAGTATAATAAATAGACTTCAACCCGACGTTTTTCAAAACAACAATATTTATCACCCGTCTGTTTTTGCTCTGGGTCTTTGACATAATAATACACTATGGCTGTTGATGGAGTGGGAGACGTCCCTTATGCACCAGAATCAAAACTCTCTCTCTCTCTCTGACATATTATCATTATGTTGATATTTTATTTCCCCTGGCGTTACATCAGAGCGTGCAGAATGAGCCATCAAAGTGTTTAGTGACGCCTCCTCTTTTGTGATGTATCAGTCTTCAGAAACATAACGGTACGTATCAGTTATATCTGGAACATTGCAGACCACAGTCTGTCAGGGTTGAAATATTGAAGAACTATGTGGACTTTATTATAACGTATATGTAGCCTAGCTTACTTACTATGCAGTTGCGTAGGTAGCTAATGCTATTGTTATTGTACAGTTACAGAATTCACAAATTGATAATAACGTTGTAATATTATGCATAACTATTATAATAGGCCTTAAATAATATCACTTATAATACGAATCCTAATACTAACACTTAAAATAATATTAATAGTAATTTAAATGTATTCTAATCTTATGTATTGCATTTATGTTGAGTTGTCATATTATTCCACAACGTCCCACATATTATACGGAAATAGTTTGATATTCAGACTGAAAAATAAACTAAGAGTTGATACTAAAAACATGAAATGCAGAAGTAGGCTACGTCACCGAAATATATTATGTATCATTCGTTCTTGTATGCAGATGGACCCGTCGGCTGTCTTTCAGAACGGAAGCAAAATAAAGCATCTTGCCACCGCTAGCTCGAGGACCGGGAGGACCCGGAGAGAGATTTGATTCGAGATGAAATATCTAGCTGATGATGTAAAAGGTCCCTTTCGCGTGAGTTATGACCCGGATTTGGCTAGGCTGAGAGGGATGCATGCTGCTCCTCTCTCCCCCTCTCCTCTCCTCCTCTCCTCTTCTCTCCTCGCCTCCTCACCTCACTCCCCCGCCCTGAAGGAGTGTATCATCAGTCCTGATATATTGCCTAGATCCATATTGCCTTCAGAAAATAAAGGCTCATCCAAAACCATCGCTTTTGGTGAAGGAAAATGCCCTTTCTGTACTAACTAGTAATTACTTCTTAGTCCACAGCATAGGATAATGTTACCAATTTCAGAATCATTGAAAACAAATCCAATATTCAGACTGGAAACGTTCAAAGTATCTGTCTTCTAAAAAAATCACACATACTTTATTACTGTAATACTATACTTAAATACGCAATGCGATTTAATCCCCCATTGACTGCACACTCTCTCTTGCTCATTTACCGTAAGGCCTATTCTGGTATCTCACCCCACGACTAATTTAGACCCAAAGATGATAAGAGCGCAACCCGTTATAATTCCAACCGGCTCCTCCTCCTTCAAGCCATGCCTTGTAATTATTGGGAGCATCCCACTCGCAAAAGCCCTGCACTGGACTGCAACACAGTCAGAGAGTGAAAGGGAGAGGGCGAAAGTGCCAGTGGGGACATAATTGATTACGTCCTAATCAATATTAACTTGTTATTCAGTTGTTGCTGCAACTTCTTTGGACCTGGCCATTTTCAGGGAGGCACAGTTCTCCTTCGGATTGTCTGAACGTATTTTTGTGGAATAATACTTTCAAGAAGATATCCCGGTTTGGAATTAGTAGGTCTTTTTTATGTTTCTTTTTGCAAGAAAGTTTTCAGCCATGCCGTGCATTTGGTGACTGTAATGTGACAGGTTTTTTTTCGATAGGGTTCGATATTATTTGATATCTGTGATTGTTGTTTTCGTTGTTAACAATTCAAAAACATTTTAAAGTTAGCTTGCGTAACGACTAACGCACTAATAATGACATCCAAAGAAGTCGCCGAATGTGACGCGGTCGAGAATAGGAGGCGAAGTCCATTGGACCATCTTCCTCCGCCTGCAAACTCGAATAAGCCACTGACACCGTTCAGTATCCAAGACATTCTCAACAAACCCTCCGTGAAACGAAGTTACACCATTTGTGGGACAGCACACCTGATTTCATCGGCTGAGAAGCACCGTTCGTCCAGCATCTCTGCTCTGGCCAACCGGGCACTGCTCACACAAACCTCACCACTCTGCGCCCTGGAAGAACTAGCCAGCAAAACGTTCAAGGGGCTCGAAGTTAGCGTGCTACAAGCAGCTGAAGGTAAATATGATGGTATTTATGGCCTTCTAATCATTATATCGATATTACTTTCATAACAGTGCAATGTACAATTTAAAGGGAACGTATTATTTTCATTTGATCTGTGAAAATATAATGAAGTAATATTGTATCTACAAATAGTCATTGAACAGTAGGTTTTAAACAAGATTGTTTGCCAGAAAATGTTACATTGTATCTCTTCTGTGCGTAATTTGGAAAGGTGAAAAATAGGCTATTCATGAATTTACCAGCTGGAATTGTGCAATTGATCTTTTTATGATGAATGAATAACATTAAGTCTACGTTCATATTATGTAAAACGGGCTAATATAACTTATTTCAAAAATGATAATTGATCATTCAAAATATGTTTAAAATGTTCAAATGCTCAGTTCAACGCCCTCCAAAGCCAATGCCATAGCAGCATGAGAAATACACCAACATGTCACTGACTTAACATTTTATCTTTGTTTGTGCAGGGAGAGACGGAATGACACTCTTTGGGCAAAGAAACACCCCGAAGAAGCGAAGGAAGTCCAGGACTGCATTCACCAACCACCAAATCTACGAATTAGAGAAAAGATTCCTGTATCAGAAATATTTGTCTCCCGCTGACCGAGACCAAATCGCCCAACAATTGGGTCTAACGAACGCCCAAGTCATCACGTGGTTCCAGAACAGGAGAGCCAAACTAAAGCGAGATCTGGAAGAGATGAAGGCCGACGTGGAGTCGGCCAAAACTATAGGTGACGGTATTGTACCTCTGGAGAAACTCGCAAAGCTCGCTGACCTCGAGAAATGCGCCAACGGAACGCTCGGACATCACCCGCGAGCCGATTCTCCCGCGCAGAGCGGCGGACGAGAGTACGAGCTCGCTCGCAAGCTGCGGATGTCCCCCCTGTCGCCATTTTCAGACCACACAACAAGTAAAGAATGCTCAGAGGACGACGAAGACCTAGAAATTGATGTGGATGACTGATTGCGCAGTGGGATAATGAAATACAAAAATTACGACATAAAGCAGTAACAATCCTTACTACGATTGTAACTTTTCCCTGCTGATATTCGTACATCATCTCAGAACATTTACTAGTCTGTTGTGACTTTTGTATCGGCACACAGATATTCACAGTAAGCATGAACAAATAGCCTACGCAGTGCTATATTCAATATATTCAATATTCATCAGCAGTCGGACAGTTTCATCTTGTCTTCAAATGTCAATGAAAGCAATATGGGTTTCATAATCAGAACTAAAGATAATGCTATTATTTTTTAAACATGTAATTGTCTATCAGACACACACAACTCTTTGAGTTATTTCTCTCTCTCTCTCACACACACACACACACACACACACACACACACACACACAAACACACACACAAACACAAACACACACACACACTGATCCTTGTTCATATTTATGTAACACCGTGTCATATGCTTAAAGTATGTCAGTTCTGAAATATTTTCGATAGGTTTTGCATGTTGAAATGCATGTTTTGTTTTGTTGATCATATCTATTTATTGTTCCTTTTAAATTATATCGCTTGATTATTTTTTGAGACATACCTTATCATACACATAGGTCTACTCGAGTTCAGACCATTTGTACACAGCGTTTACATAATTAGCTAGTCATATTTACACCCACCATAATCCGTATGCTGCATTGCATGATACGAAAGGCAAATTCAAAGGATCAAAAACCAAGTTATGCGTTTTATAAAGAAATGATCGAACAAAGGTTATAAAATTACAAAATACTGCGGTGATATTTCGACATGGAGCTACAGTTACTGGACCGTATGAATATATTCATTTGTTTGGATACAATAGAGTACTCTATGGTTGAATAGATTTGTTATGTTTTGTACACCTGTAAGTGCCTTTCTAAAATCAGGACAGTATTTGAAAACCAATGCACATTCTGTAATGTATATACTATGGAAATAAAATGGCTTTTCTCAACGCGCTGTTTGTGTCATTATTATACTGATAGATTATAATTTCGATATTTAGTCCTAGTAAAAATGGTGACTATATGTAGAATCAAGGGGGGGGGGGGGGGGACTGAAATCCTTTATGAGGCTAATTCAATGCAGGCCTATAATTATGGACGTTTAGAGTAGCCTATTTAGCAACCATGATCCCTTATAATACTTCAATATTTTTTGTTCCATTGTATCCCATTTGTGAGGATACTCGAAACATTTTGTGGCTCAGCCATCTCACTCTCTTTCAAACTGCTAAATGCGTGTCTTGGCTTCTTGACCCGGCAACGTGTTTCCCCATTCGGGAAGAAATTTATGTGAGAATCGCAAATCTGGTGCTGAGGGAGAAAAGAGGGTCTGGGATGCCACAAAAACACAAAGTTTTGGGCCAGTTTTCCTGAGCCTTTATGGATGTTTTTTTGTTCTGCGGGGCTGCGGGACGAGGCCATAATTTTGAGCGTAAAGCATGAAAACTGGGGACAAATGAGATGCCTTCCCCGATGTGACAAGTCACAATGGAGCCCGCCCGGTCTCCCGCAGGCAGCAATGCTGAGACAAGTGTGTCCCACCGCACAAAAAGGACTCAAACGTTTGGAGGCCATATGGTTTTTGAATTTTCCTCACAATTTCAGACAATTTGATGGATTGACTTAACCCTCCTTTTAAACTGTTTAACTCCCCGCGAACAAAGGCCGTAACGCATACACAGGCCCTTCTCTTCACGAGGGCATCTGCGACCATTAATGTCTAGCCTCTTTTCTTTGCCTTTTTTTAGCCTGGCATTTGGAACAAGTCAATGAATTACAATGAAAATGGCTCTTTTTTGTCCAGCTACTTGTCTTTCTTCCCTTTTTAGGCCCTGAAATAATATGTTTGACTTTTGTCCAGGAACGTTTTTCTAAACAACAAAATGCGGCACATTTTGTGTGAGAGTGTTTTTCATGTTAAGTAGCCCGAGTCATAAAGAGTTTAGAGTGTGACAGTTATGCCAAAGTCTAGTTAAAAGGAGTCTTTCGTTGCTTTTCTTCTCATGTCTTTTTCTTCTTCTCGATTTATTTCCTTTGTCTTTGCGGAGTTTAATGAAGCTGAAAACATGGTGATGTGAGAAAAAGTCATAAAGAAAAGCTTTCTTTTTGATCTAGAGGAGCCTTGTTTAGCCCTCCGTCCTTTTAAGGAGGAGATTGACGCTGCTAAAGAGGGCTTTTCTTTTCAATCTTTTTTGGAAACTGTTCGCATGAGTTTTATCATCCAATTCTATTATAGCCTATAACGTGTGATATAAACAATTTGTAGGCCTATAGCTTCTCATCTTTACTAAAATAAATGGGTAGTAGGCCTAAAAGGCTAATGCTAATAATAATAATAATAAGGATTTCTATATTTGTTATTTTTCAATTAGCCTTTTTATAATTATATTAGTCTTATTAACATTGAACACCTAACCTGTGACTGGACTTTGATCTGAATTTCAAATGAAGCTTCCCTAATAAAAAATAAAAAAATCATAAATCGTTACAATATTCAATAACACTGTTATTACAATGGGAATACGTAAGCTACTTATCTAAAGTAAATTATTGACTGAAATAATGTGGGAGAAACTATCAACACAACCAACACATTTTTTAAATTTATTTGGATGAGGGTCGATTCTTTGAGTTTACACTGACGGTTTGACAATATTTGAATAATACACAGGCAGACTTTTCTCAAAGCCTTAATTAATTTGCCGGACAACCACATACAATTTTATTCCGATGACAATGTTAGGCTACTGTAGGATTCTCTAATAATATTTGGATATGGGTAAGCTATATGACCACACGAACACACACATAGGCTAAGGCTACCCACACAAACAACGGCGCGAGCATTGATGGGCTACTTGACTTGACTGCGCGCGTGGTCGCCAAATAAACCCCCCGCGGTTTTGATGAAAAAACAAAAAACGTGCTCGAATTCTCCCCACCTCCTTATATCACTCACGCCTATTCTGAATAAAGCATATTTATGGTCAGGGAGAGAGGAGAGTGTTAAGGCAGGCTACGTTTATGGATTTCACTTGCTTATTTTATGAGCAGTTGTCAAGGCGATAACTAATACGACAGTCAGTGGGACCAGTTCTTGGTAATTAATCCGTTGGTCTTAAGTGTATTTCAGTTCAAGATGGAAAAAAATCACTAATTCAATCGTCCGGAAAATTGAAGTTTGATGCATGAGTCCCTGCTGAAACAATGGGGCTGGCCACCAAACTCTCTCTCTTTTCATCTATTTTTCCTCTCTTTCTGTGGTCCCTTCATTTATCTGTCTATTTCTTTCTTTTTTTCCTATTGAGCAATAACGTATCTGAAGCTCATGATAACTGTAGCCTAATAAGGAGAAATACATGTTAGCGAAGTTTTCAATCTAAACTGATATCAACCCAATGTTCTATTTTTTAATAGGCCAATTTATATAAAACTAGCAAATTGTCATAGCCACAGGTACAAGCAATCTTTTTAGTCTTTTATATTTTATCTGAAGATATAATGTACATTATCTACACATGTTTTATGTGTATATTCTATGAATAACCTACATAAATCATGAGAATATCCTACATAAATCATGAGAATAACCTACATAAATCATGAGAATAACCTACATAAATCGTTAGCTGCACCAAAAGTTAAAATCGGATAAAATACTCAGGTATGGAGTTGTCAGTGAAAGTCTCTAAACAGGGATGAATACCAGTTTTAATCATACCGTTCCTTGAGAACCAGTTAATACTTCAAACTTCAATTTTACGGGCGATTGAACTAAGCATGTTCCTGACAGAATTGATGTATGTATTAATTTCCTTTAACTGTTGATTAATTAGCCCGCGCTGAAGGCTCAAATGGAGCTGTTTGCTTCACATTTGCATATTAATCAAATTGTAGTTGATCATTCGCACGAGGCATGTGATTTAGGAGGGGAGCATATAGGTTTGGTAAAAAATATATACCCCAACCTTGGAAATATTTTCTCTCCTCTGCTGCCGCTGAGTTGCCTGCACTGTATTAAAACCAAAGACGCAGAACGAGTTAGTTTAGCTATTTCCAGCAAACAGAAATTGCCTGTCCAGTTTTCTGACGGCACACCGCTGAGCAGACAGATCTTAATGATGTCAAAATGTCACCGATTTAAACCGGGAGCTTTACCACTACACAAAACCTAATTTCTCTATCTCTTGCTCTCTTTCTATCTCGTTCTCTCTCAATTTCAATTTCAATTTAAGGGGCTTTATTGGCATAGTAAGCATATGTTTACATTGCCAAAGCAAGTGAAATAGATAATAAACAGTATACAGTATACATTATACTCACAAAAGTTCCAAAATAATAAAGACATTTCAAAAACAGTAGGCCTATATTCTCTCTCTCTGTCTGTTGCTCATTCTGAGAGAGGTTTCATGTGAAAATGTAATGTATGCCGTCTGATGGGTTGAATGAGATTAGTAAAAAAGATACACATTTTCAAAGGCTGCCATCTTCTGGTTAAATATACTCACTCGCTCTCCTATTTAACTTGGAAGTTTCTCTACTCCTGTAAGTATGGTGCCACTGCCACCTAGTGTTCAGATTCTATCAAGCACCTCAGAGTGGTCTTACCACCAGAGTGGTCTTGCGTTTTTCCTATTTTGTTGCATTACAACCTTTAATTTAAATAGATTTTTATTTGGATTTCATGTAATGGACATAAACAAAATAGTCCAAATTGGTGAAGTGAAATGAAAAATAATACTTGTTAAAAAATAAAACAAAAGTGGTGTGTGCACATGTATTCACCCCCTTTGCCATGAAGCCCCTAAATAAGATCTGGTGCAACCAAATACCCTCAGAAGTCACATAATTTGTTAAATAAAGTCCACCTGTGTTCAATCTAAGTGTCACATAATCTGCCACATGATGTCAGTATATATACACCTGTTCTGAAAGGCCCTAGAGTCTGCAACACCACTAAGCGGCACCATGAAGACCAAGGAGTGCGCCAAACAGGTCAGGGTCAAAGTTGTGGAGAAGTACAGATCAGGTTTGGGTTATAACAAAATATCTGAAACTTTGAACATCCCAAGGAGCACCATTAAATCCATTATTTAAAAAAATGGAAATAAATGGCACCACAACAAACCTGAGAGAGGGCCGCCCACCAAAACTCACAGACCAGGCAAGGAGGGCATTCATCAGAGAAGCAACAAAAATACCAAAGATAACCCTGAAGGAGCTGCAAAGCTCCAGAGCAGAGATTGGAGTATCTGTCCATAGGACCAAAATAAGCCGTACACGCCACAGAGCTGGGCTTTATGGAAGAGTGGCAAGAAAAAAAGCCATTGTTTATAGAAAAAAATAAGCAAACACGTTTGGTGTTCACCAACAGGCATGTGGGAGACTCCCCAAACATATGGAAGAAGGTACTCTGGTCAGATGAGACTAAAATTGAGCTTTTTAGCCATCTGGGAAAACGCTATGTCTGGTGCAAACCCAACACCTCTCATCACTCCGAGAACACCAGCCCCACAGTGAGGCATGGTGGTGGCAGCATCATGCTGTGGGGATGTTTTTCATCGGCAGGGACTGGGAAACTGGTCAGAATTGAAGGAATGATGGATGGTGCTAAATACAGGGAAATTCTTGAGGGAAACCTGTTTCAGACTTCCAGAGCTTTGAGACTGGGATGGAGGTTCACCTTCCAGGGGGACAATGACCCTAAGCATACTGCTAAATCAACACTTGAGTGGTTTAAGGGAAAACATTTAAGTGTTTTTGAAATAGGCCTAGTCAAAGCTCAGACCTCAATCCAATTTAGAATCGGTGGTATGACTTAAAGATTGCTGTACACCAGCGGAACCCATCCAACTTGAAGGAGCTGGAGCAGTTTTGCCTTAAAGAATGGGCAAATATCCCAGTGGCTAAATGTACCAAGCTTATAGAGACATATCCCAAGAGACTTGCAGCTGTAATTGCTGCAAAAGGTGGCTCTACAAACTATTGACTTTGGGGGGGATGAATAGTTATGCACGCTCAAGGTCTGTTTTGTTGTCATATTTCTTGTTTGTTGCACAAGAACAAATATTTAGCATCTTCAAAATGGTAGGCATGTTGTGTAAATCAAATGATACAAACCCCCCCCAAAATTAAATTTTATTCCAGGTTGTAAAGGAAACAAAATAGGAAAAATGCCAAGGGGGTGAATATTTTCGCAAGCCACTGTACATATTTGGTAGCCATACAATTCAATATGCACAGGTAACTGCCGAAATAATGGAAATACTTGAGTAAATTAAGGATACAAAGTATATTGAAAGCAGGGGCTTCCTCACAGGTGTGGTTCCTGAGTTAATTAAGCATTTAACATCCTATTATGCTTAGGGTCATTGCATGTGTAAAACAACAAGCTCTCACTGCAGAATTAGTTCTCCAAATGTACAATTTTGAAGCTGCTCCAAATGTACAATTTTGAAGTTAAGTAAAGTTGAGGCACTCTTTACAAATGGTTAAGGTTTGGTTTAGCGTTAAAACCCTAAATAAAAATAACAGTTTCCACGAGTGTGATCAAACAGACAACCTTCTGATCCTGAGTCATGGGATCCACCACCTATTTGATGGTACTAGCACTCACTGTTGCCCCTAGTAGCCGGTTATGAAGGCATTTCCCGTCCTCAGGACATGGATAGACGTCCAATTTTCAACGTTAACCTTGAACGACCTGGCTGGTATAAAAATGCTGATTAGGCCATTATTTTGGCTACCATGGCTATGCCCCCCCCATAGGATGACAATGCCCCCCATTCACAGGGAACAAGTGGTCACTGAATGGTTTGATGAGCATGAAAACGATGTAAACCATATGCCATGGCCGTCTCAGTCACCAGATCCAGCCTGGTCTCGTAGAATAGACCTAACATAGTAAACGTAAATCCGTCAGATCTCAATCCAATTGAACACTTATGGGAGATTCTGGAGCTGCGCCCGAGACAGTGTTTTCCACCACAATCAGCAAAATATAAAATTATGGAATTTCTCGTGGAAAAATCATGTTGCGTCCCTCCAACAGAGTTCCAGACACTTGTAGAATCTATGCCAAGGTGCATTGAAGCTGTTCTGGCTTGTGGTGACCCAACACCCTATTAAGACACTTTATGTTGGTGTTTCCCTTATTTTGGCAGTTACCTGTATGTCTATACTGTTCACTTTCCCCTTGACAATATTGTTATCACTGTAGGCTAGAATGTAACTGTGATATCAACGTAGGTCTATGACTAAAAAGGTCAAGCAACCCCTGTGTTCCTGGTTTGGTTCTGGATTTAGAGATTCATAAATGAAGAGAGTCGCGGTATGACCCTCTTTTGAAATTGACTGTGATTTCAATGATAAATAGAACACATTCAAACTGAAATAGCAAAAAAAGACATTTACTAAAGATGAAACAGGTAGGGGTGGGGGGGTTAGAGTGAAAGGAGGGAAGGGGGGGGAAAGAAGAGAAACAGCAGCCGTGAGCATCTCGAGAGGTGGTGTTCTCATCCTTCTGGATGTTTCCCACTGTCATGGAAGCCACTTTAGCCTGGAAAAGGAAAGGTAGAAAATAGAGAAAAAGCTCTGAAAATAGCCATTAGCCCGGGATATTAGTAACAACCTAGTTTATTGATTAACAGTATTACAAAGTATGAGTATTACTGACATTTTTCTTGTTCTTTCTTCTAAAAACTCTCTGGAGAGCTGTGAAGAATCCGGTTCTATTTTTCTTCTGCTTTGGTGTCAGGTGAAGACATTATGATGTCATCAGTGGTAGAGGTAGACAAATCTGCAGACTGTCCCAGGCTGGTAGCATCAATAGTAATGTTAATTATTTTTCTATTGGTTGAAGCATCACCCACATGGAAATCAGGTTGGTTGCAGGCTCTCAAGGTCGTAGACCAGGGGTACTCAAACTTTATGGGGACTGGGGACCCCTTTTCGGATAGAAAATTCATCAGGGATCCCCTCGTAATCAGGACACAACTTTTTTTTAAAGCAGACAAGGAGTTTTACTATGACTTTGGCAGGGCATGGCCGGATGAACTAAGTCTCAAGCACCTCGGGCCCTCTTGTTATCCGAGATAAAATTATGCCGTTTTAAAGTTTACATGACAGTGCTTTCATGTAAAAAAAATAAAAAATAAAAATACAATAAGTATTTAGTAGAAAAATATATAACGCTGGTGTACTGTGGATACCAATATCCCTGTGAGCCTCCCAGGCCCATGTTGCCCAGGGTTAATAAAGTAATTTGTAAATGAATAATATGGCATTGTATTGGATTGCACCCTCCAAACTAATTTCACAGATCCCTTGGCCAAAATGAGTTGAATCTGTTTAGCTATGTTGCTAATATTGACTTAAAAATGAATGATTATTTATATTTGGCCTGACCATGGACCCCCTGCAGACCCCACTTTGAGACCCCCTGCCGTAGACAACTCATGAAATATAAAAATAGCATGCTTATTCATGGAATAGGGTAGGAACTCCGACAGGAATTCCTAATATGAGCATGCCCTCACATCCAACCGCTAAAAAAAAGCACAAGTATAATAAGTGAGGGTGAATCATCATAACTTTGCTTGTTACTCCATTTAGAGGTTACGAGCAAGAATGCATGTAATAATTTAAAAAAATGGTGCTGACAAGTGATTGTAGTTATATTGTAACAGAATGTAAATTGTTGTTTTCAATCTTTCCACATTGTCACATTTACATTTTTTGTGATTTAGCAGACCCTTTAATCCAGAGCGATTTACATGTTTCTAAAAAATACCGTTTTCTTCCATTTTTGCCTCAGTTTTCTCAATTCTGAGTTGAAAGTCAATCAGTGATTAATTGATAAGTACTGATGTTAAACTGCTAAACCCCTGCATCTGTGATTGTATTCTATAACATTTGATGATAAATCCATATCTGTAACATGACTATGAAAATGACTCTCATTAGAGATGTTTTGTGGTTTCAATTAAGATTCCAAACACATTCAAATGCAACACAAAAAAAGTTTACTGACTATAAAAATGTATAGGTTGGCGTGGTGGTGGTGGAAGCATCATTGTGGGTGCCTTCTGCAGTGAGTGTCCTCACCTAGATGTCCTCCTTGGAAGCTACTTTAGCCTGAAGAAAGGAAAGTTAGAAAACAGAGACAAAATAAATAAAAAGGTATTAACACCGGATATCAGTATCAAAACAGTTGATAAGTTAATAAGTATAAGAGTACAACAGAGTATAAGCGTATGAGTTATTACTTCCAGGCTTCTTGTTCTTCCCCCTG
Organism: Oncorhynchus kisutch; assembly: GCF_002021735.2. Lineage (NCBI taxonomy): Eukaryota > Metazoa > Chordata > Actinopteri > Salmoniformes > Salmonidae > Oncorhynchus > Oncorhynchus kisutch. The sequence continues at coordinate 70,582,036 of NC_034174.2, read as the reverse complement.
AGAGCTCTCCAGAGAGATGAGAATAATCCACACCTCTTCTTATTCTTGGCAGCAGCAGTTGAGATGTCGTTGACATCAGTGGTAGAGGTAGACATTTTCTCAGCAGATTGCTCCAGGCTTGTAGCACTGGCATCAACTTCATGTAAAGCAACAAGGCAACTCTTGGTTGCAACCATAGACATAGTGATGACTAGTCTAATTCTCTTGGTTGAGACATCAGCCACAAGGACCTCAGGTTGGTTGGAGGCTCTCGGGTGGAGTCATTATCCTGAGACATTAGGTTTGTAGCAGACTGGATGAGGTCTTTCTCTACAATGGCAACACTGGTAGACAGCTCCTGAGACACGAGACCTGCAGCAAACTGGATCAGGTCATTCTCCACAATGGAAATGCTGATGGACAGAACCTGATACACTAGGCCTGCAGCAGACTGGATGAGGTCTTTCTCTACGATGACAACACTGGTAGACAGCTCCTGAGACACTAGACCTGCAGCAAACTGGATCAGGTCATTCTCCACAATGGAAATGCTGATGGACAGAACCTGATACACTAGGCCTGCAGCAGACTGGATGAGGTCTTTCTCTACGATGACAACACTGGTAGACAGCTCCTGAGACACTAGACCTGCAGCAAACTGGATCAGGTCATTCTCCACAATGGAAATGCTGATGGACAGAACCTGAGACACTAGGCCTGCAGCAGACTGGACCAGGTTGTCTTCCTTGATCGAAACACTGGTGGACAGAACCTGAGGAGTCTGCAGGAGTGTCAGTGGCTCCCACTCATCCAGGAAGAAGCTCTCGACAGAGGGGAAGCTTCTTCCTTTCAGAGCTGGGGGAATGTAGGGGGCGTAACCAACTGTCCAGAGCAGAGAGCTGTCAATGGCATTCGCATAGTGGTACTGGTCGCCAAGTAACTCTGGAAAGCTCTGATGGAAGTTCTGACTCTCTGACTCTGGACCGTCAAGGGCTTTGATTTGGGTCACCATTGAGATCCACCTTGAAAGAAACAATATGGTAACACAGGGTAACATAACAGATAATATTCTCTAAATTAAAGTACAAGTGTGTCCCAATAATATCTAATCTCTCCTGAATTGTGAACTTGTTCACTACTTCCCACAAATCTAAAACATTGGATTGGTGGAGTCATGGGCTAGTGGGAGTCTAGCTATATTTATTATACCAGTAATTTCCTTTGAAATCAGTGAAGTGAACAAATGCAGACTTTGGTACAAAGGAGAGATAATTGGGACATAGCATAAGTTTATAACTTAATTTTGCATGGTTACATTGCTTGGTAACTAACAACAAATGCCCCAAGTCATCTTAACCTTACGTTTAATTTTTTATTTCCTTTCAACTAATCATTTTCAAGATGTAAATTAATTGAATTGTTCCTACCTGAATCGACTTCGTTGTCCTTAATGGAACAATGTCTGTCTTCAGGGAGGATGAAAGAAAAGCTCGCCATAATAATGCTGTCTCTCTCATTGTTTGTCAATCAAGAACTGTTGAATTCTTGACATTTCTGAACTTCTCTTGTGTTCTGTAGTTCCATGTGATGCATCAGCATTGTGACAATCTCGGTCGCATTGAGATGGTATTCTTTACACAGAATGGCATTATGCAGTGTTTGGAATCAGAATGGAAATTAGATTCTGTTGACCACACACTCTGGCCATAAACAATATACAAAGAATACCTGATTGATTCATTTGAAATTGATCATCCAATATTGAATGTTTATGCATTACTGCAACCATGCATAAAAGCGGCACCTAGATGCGTTCCCCGTGCTTTTCCTCACCTCGGCAATGTACACAAACAGTGCATTCGGAAAGTATTCAGACCCATTCCCTTTTCCCACATTTTGTTACGTTACCACCTTATACTAAAATTGATTAAATTAATTTCCCCTCTGCTCAATCTACACACAATACCCCATAATAACAAAGTGAAAACACATTTTTAGAAATGTTTGCAAATTTAAAATAAATTATAAATACCTCACTTATCTTCAGACCCCTTGCTATGAGACTCCAATTTGAGCTCAGGTGCATCCTGTTTCCATTGATCATCCTTGAGATGTTTCTACAACTTGACTGGAGTCCACCTGTGTTAAAATCAATTGATTGGACATGATTTGGAAAGGCACACACCTGTCTATATCAGGTCCCACAGTTGACAGTGCATATCAGAGCATAAACCAATCCATGAGGTTGAAGAAATTGTCTGTAGTGCTCTGAGACACGATTGTGTCGAGGCACAGATTTGGGGAAGGGTACCAAAAAATGTCTGCAGCATTGAAGGTCCCCAAGAACACGGTGGCCTCATCATTCTTAAACGGAAGAAGTTTGGAACCACCAAGACTCTTCCAAGAGCTGGCTGCCCAGCCAAACTGAGCAATTGGGGGAGAAGGGCCTTGGTCAGGAACCCAATGGTCACTCTGACAGAGCTCCAGAGTTCCTCTGTGGAGATGGGAGAACCTTCCAGAAGGACAACCATCTCTGCAGCACTCCACCAATTAGGCCTTTATGGTAGGGTTGCCAGACAGAAGCCATCCCTCAGTAAAAGGCACATGACAGCCCGCTTGGAGTTTGCCAAAAGGCACAATAAACAACATTCTCACATGCAGTGCCTTCAGAAAGTATTCACACCCCTTGACTTTTTTCACCTTTTGCTGTGTTACAAAGTGGGATTAAAATGGATGTAATTGTCATTTTTTGTCAACAATTTACACAAAATACTCTGTCAATGTGGAATATTTTTTTATGGAAAATAAAACATCTTATCTTGATTAGATAAGTATTCAAACCCCTGAGTCAAAACATGTTAGAATCACCGTTGGCAGCGATTACAGCTGTAAATCTTTCTGGGTAACTCTAAGAGCTTTGCACATCTGGATTGTACAATATTTGCCCATTATTCTTTAATAAATGTATCAAGCTCTGTCAAGTTGGTTGTTGATCATTGCTAGACAGACATTTTCAAGTCTAGCCATATATTTTCAAGACGATTTAAGTCAAAACTGTAACTAGGCCACTCAGGAACATTCATCATCATCTTGGTAAGCAACTCCAGTGTCAACTTGGCCTTGTGTGTTAGGTTAGTGTCCTGCTGAAAGGTACATTCATCTCCCAGTGTCTGTTGGAAAGTAGACTGAACCAGGTTTTCCTCTAGGATTCATAAATGATTGCTTTTACATATATGATCTGAACATTTCCTCAGAATAAATAACACAGGATTGTAAGGGTAGGGAGCTAGAAATACCACTAGATGAGGAAACAGAACACCAAAAACAGGCAATATACCTTTTGCAGAAAACACTTCAATAACCATTTTTAATTCATGCCTGATGGGTGGAGAGTTTTTAAATATATTATCCACCTGCATTCTGTCTGGAGAAGACTAAGTTCCAGATTACCACCCCTACGTGAACGTTTTATCTGCTGTGTAGCACAGAAGGACATGGAAGAGACCGGGTGACAGGTGCTGTGCCGAAAATCTCCCCCCTGACAGAATTCTCTCCCCCCTTTGCGTTCTTCATTGCTGCAACTTGCTTGCTAGTTGAGATTTATGCTCTTCACTCCATTGTCAGTTTAGCCTACATTTCACTGATCTTAGTAGAAGAAAGCATTTGTTTTCAGAAAGCAGTTTTCGGTTTGGCTATTTGATTCAAGTGTATGTGGCGGTTCTAGCTTGTATGGCGCCCTGGACGAACCCCCCCTTCAGCGCCCCTGGCAAGACATACAGCTGTCAACGCCCGTACCTGAATACGCTACTGATTTTGTATTAGTCTAGAAATAAATCTCTTTGACAAAATTCTTAATCTCTCCCATGTCTTATTCGACTTGTATTTTTGAAAGTGTAAAGATAATAATTCAGCCATAATTGTTCTGAAATATGTATTGCTTCCCAACATTTGACTCCCTCCTCTATGTTTAATATAACCCACAGACATACAGTTAATCATTTCGGTTGCCTTGTTCTATAGAAAGTATTTGACTGCCACAAAATGAAGAAAAGATTTTCGGCACAACACCGGCCTCATAGAAATTACGTGCAATAGGGGATTTGGGGTCATTTCTCCTTACAGCACTCTTGAGTACTATAATAAACCTTCTTAACGTTCTTATCTACTGCCCACATATTACATGGACAAGAGATCAGGTTTAAGACATTAGATGAGCTGCATGTGAGGAACTGTTTGAGTGTATTGTTTACCAGTTGCAGAGCTGCTGAATAGGTTCACTTTTTTAACAGGAATCCCTACATGCAGTAGAACTACTGCAGGGGTAGAAGCCAGTCACCTCGTCAAGTCTTCCAACATGTATTTTTATGGGGACATGAGTTAACATGCAGAGTCTCGGGTGGCTGAGGCCCCTAAAGATCTTCTTGGCCTCCCTTGACACCAGGTGATGTAGATGTAGAGGATGGCTAAGACTAGCTTGCCCTGCTGCGATTTCCTCTGGTTTTGGGGGCGGCACGCAGACTGTAAAACAGTGCCGGCTGTCAGGCATCGCTCAAGGTTTAAATTCCCCAAGAGCCCTAATTTGAGAAGGGTGCAACTGCGTTCATGCAATTGCGTTCATGCTGCAGTTACACACGAGTGCCTTATTGCGCCGTTCTCAGTGATATGCGTATCAGTACGCAGACCTAACGCTCTCAAACGAAGTACTTCAGCCCAGTCGTACGTCATCAATACTGGCGGTATTTTGAAAAGGAACTAGCTAGCGGTGAAGTTGACAGCTGTATGTCATCTATCTGTGACTGTATGATATAGTGAAATAGTATACGTTCTAAGAAAATCAAGCCAGCTAACTATTTCAAATATGGTAGGTGGACACGTTGTTTGACAAAGTGAAAAACAGTCGATTTCCAATTGATGAATGACCTCCTATTTGTAAAGTTAATGATATAACTTGTTTTCAGTCGGATATGCTCATCTTTACCCACTGCTAACGTTTGCTAGCTAGCTAACGTTCGTTTGAGGTTTTGGTAGCTACCTAGGAGCTGTAATGTTTCGTCCAAGAGTAACGTTACTTCCTGCTTTTACGTTTAAAAAAAAGACTTTGTCTGACATTTTCACTAGAATTGATGAGGAAACTGGCTAATTTACTAATCTAGCTAACTTAATCTGACTTGCTAGTATGACTTCAAGGTATTTTAGTAACTCACCAAAGTAAAGATGTTGGTAGAGTGCTGACGAACATTTCTTTGTATGCGCCTGGTGTATTTTCTTCCCAAAACATGATTCAAACGACTTTTTAAAATGTTCCGCCAGACTCAATGGTCCACGCTATAGAGTGCAGATCCAATGCAATGCATGGGCCTGGACCAGAGCTCGATAGTTACCCACTTGTTCAAATCAAATGTATTTATAAAGCCCTTCGTACATCAGCTGATATCTCAAAGTGCTGTACAGAAACCCAGCCTAAAACCCCAAACAGCAAGCAATGCAGGTGTAGAAGCACGGTGGCTAGGAAAAACTCCCTAGAAAGGCCAGAACCTAGGAAGAAACCTAGAGAGGAACCAGGCTATGTGGGGTGGCCAGTCCTCTTCTGGCTGTGCCGGGTGGAGTTTATAACAGAACATGGCCAAGATGTTCAAATGTTGTTGATAACAATATTGTGAATTCCTTGTTTTCAGAGATCCAACGAGGTAACGTTGCAACAGGAGAATGTAAGTACGGTAGCCAAATTTGAGCCTTTGTAAGCTTTACTGAAATTACAGTAATTTATCCATTAAACATGCATGTCCTAATAATTCTGAAATTTTTATCACAGGGACAGCCACTGGACAAAGAGTCAGAGGTCCAGGATACTCCAGTACCACCTGCCATTCCTTTCTACATAGAGTGCTCGGAAGCTGCACAGGCACAACTTTTTAACGAGTGTGAAGAGCAGTTTGCCCAGCTAGAGATGGTACTGGTCTGTTTACGATGACCGCTTGGTCCTGCACAGACAACTTTAGATGATGTGATGTTATTGTGTTAATGTTAAAATGTAATATTCTGTTTGTTTTTCAGCTTCAGAATGAGATCATTCTCGCAGAGCCAGACTCGGATGAAAACCCACAAGAACAGGTCAGAGATGGCCCTATTTCCCTAAAGCTGAATGAAAGCATTAGTATGTGTGATGCATGTACTTTTTACATTGTCTTGCCTTATCTGCTGCATATCTGTTATATGTCCAACAGTCTGTGAATAGATTGATGGCTGTAGCAGCTGAGCTGAAGCAGTGGCAGAAAAGACAGCCAGAACGTGAGTGTCTGGTTTCTACTCTGAATATCATTCCTTTATAACTAATTGATTGTACTTATACTGTATGACTTAAGCATGATATGTACCATCAGAATGTGGTTTACTTTCTGTCCATAGTGTTGTCCACAAATCCTGAGGTGTTACTCGTCGTTGGAGCAGAGGAGGTATATTCACATGTGGATGTTGCCTTCCACAGTAGTAGTTATTGTTGGAAAATAAAAAATATTTCGATGCAGTTACCTTTTTAATATACAGTACCAGTCAACATGACACCTACTCATTCAAGGGTTTCTTTATTTTTAATATTTTCTACATTGTTAGAATGTGAATCAATCAAAACTATGAAATAATTATAATTAATAATTTATATTTGACATTCTTCAAAGTAGCCACCCTTTGCGTTGATGACAGCATTGCACTCTTGCCATTTTCTCAACAAGCTTCATGAGGTAGTCACCTGGAATGCTTTTCCAACAGTCTTGAAGGAGTTCCCAAATATGCTGAGCACTTGTTGGCTGCTTTTCCTTCACGCTGCCGTCCAACTCATCCCAAACCATCTCAATTGGAATGAGGTCGGGTGATTGTGGAGGCCAGGTCTTCTGTTTTGCTAGCACAGACTGGAATATGTTCCGGGATTCTTCCGATGATATTGAGGAGTACACCACATCAGTCAATGGCTTTATCAATAAGTGCATCGAGGACGTCGTCCCCACAGAGACTGTACGTACATACCCCAACCAGAAGCCATGGATTACAGGCAACATTCGCACTGAGTTAAAGGGTACAGCTGCCGCTTTTAAGGTGCGGGATGCTAACCTGGAAGCTTATAAGAAATCCCACTATGCCCTCCGACAAACCATCAAACAGGCAAAGCATCAATACAGGACTAAGATCGAATTGTACTACACCGGCTCCGACACCCGTCGGATGTGGCAGGGCTTGCAAACTATTAGACTACAAAAAGGAAGCACAGCCAAGAGCTGCCCGGAGACACAAGCCTACCAGACGAGCTAAATAACTTCTATGCATGCTTATAGGCAAGTAACACTGAAACATGCATGAGAGCATCAGCTGTTCCGGGCGACTGTGTGATCACTCTCTGCAGCCGATGTGAGTAAGACCTTTAAACAGGTCAACATTCACAAGGCGGATTACCAGGATGTGTACGCTGAGCATGCGCTGACCAACTGGCAAGTGTCTTCACTGACATTTTCAACCTCTCCTTGTCTGAGTCTGTAATACCAACATGTTTTAAGGAGACCACCATAGTGCCATAGAGACCACCAAGGTAACCTGCCTAAATGACTACCGACCCGTAGCACTCACGTCCTGGTAATCCGCCTGGCCCAGCGGCTTTGTGAATGTTGACCTGTTTTTAAAGGTTTTGTTCACATCGGCTACCGAGATCCAGTCCAGCTGGTGCTCTTGTGCATGCTTCGGTGTTGCTTGCCTCAAAGTGAGCATAAAGGCATTTAGCTCGTCTGGTAGGCTCGCGTCACTGGGCAGCTCGCGTCTGGTTTTCCAGCGCCAGCTCAGCTCTAGCCTTTAGCTCGATGTGGATGTTGCCTGTAACCCATGGCTTCTGGTTGGGATATGTGCGTACGGTCACTGGGGACGATGTTGTCAATGCACTCATTGATGAAGCCAGTGACTGAGGTGGTGTACTCCTCAATGCCATTGGATGAATCCCGGAACATATTCCAGTCTGTTAGCAAAACAGTCCTGTAGTGTTGCATCCTTGTCATCTGACCACTTTCGTATTGAGCGAGTCACTGGTACTTCCTGCTTTAGTTTTTGCTTGTAAGTAGGAATCAGTAGGATAGAATTATGGTCAGATTTTCCAAATAGAGGGTGGGGGAGAGCTTTGTATGCATCTTTGCGTGTGTGGAGTGAAGGTGGTCTAGGATTTTTTTTTTCTGGTTGCACATGTGACATGCTAGTAAAAATTTGGTGAAACTGATTTAAGTTTGCCTGCATTAAAGTCCCCGGCCACTAGGAGCGCCGCTTCTGGGTGAGCATTTTATGGGTGCTTATGGCCTTATAGTTGGTTGAGAGCAGTCTTAGTGCCAGCTTCGTTATGTGGTGGTAAATAGACGGCTACGAATAATATAGATGAGAACTCTTGGTTGATACTGGTCTACAGCTTATCATAGGGTACTCTACCTCAGGCGAGTAATACCTCAAGACTTCTAATATTAGACTTCGCGCACCAGCTGTTATTGACAAATGGACACAGCTCGTCTTACAAGACGTAGCTTCTCTGTTATGCCGGTGCATGGAAAATCCCGCCAGCTCTATATTATCTGTATCATCGTTCAGTCACGTCTCGGTGAAACATAAGATATTACAGTTAATGTCCGTTGGCAGGATAATCTTAATCGTAGGTCATCAATTTTATTTTTCCAATGATTGCACGTTAGCAAAAATAATGGATGGCAGTGGGAGTTTACTCGCTCACCTACGGATTCTCAGAAGGCTGCCCGATCTGCAGCCCCTTTTCCTGTCTTTTCTTCAAGCAAATTACAGGGATCTGGGCCTGTTCCAGTGAAGCAGTATATGCTTCTCGTCGGACTCGTTAAAGGAAAAAGTTTCTTCCAGTCCGCGGTGAGTAATCGCTGTTCTGATGTCCAGAAGTTATTTTTGGTCTTAACAGACGGTAGCAGCAACATTATGTACAAAATAAGTTAAAATAAGTTATAAAAAAACACCTAACAAAATTGCACAATTGGTTGGGATAATGTAAAACCTCAGCCATGTTCTTCAAACGCATTAAGAAGGAAAGAAATTCCACAAATAAACTTTAACAAGCCACACCTGTTAATTGAAATGCATTCCAGGTGACTACCTCATGAAGCTTTTTGAGAGAATGCCAAAAGTGTGCAAAGCTGTCATCAAGGCAAAGGGTGGCTACTTTGAAGAATCTCAAATATTAAAATATATTTTGATTTGTTTAACACTTGTTTTTGTTTTTTTTGCTTACCACATGATTCCACATGTGCTATTTCATAGTTTTGATGCCTTCACTATTATTCTACATTGTAGAAAATAGTAAAAAAATAAACTTGAGTCAGTGTGTCTAAACATTTCACTGGTTCTGTAGACATTTCAGATATCAGCTATTTTATAGTTATACAGAGCCTTATGCTTATGAAAAGTAACCATATTCATGTATAACACATTTAAAAAAAAACTGTTCTCAACTACTTCCACAGTTACAGAAGCTGAATTCACAACTGGAGTTGGTCCTCTCTTGCTCACAAGCCAAGAGAGACACACTGAGAGAGACTTTAAAAAGGTTTTCTTTGAATGTGATTGTTATTCTAAATCTCCAACCCTTTGAATGTTGATATGGAGACACTAGATTTGACAGTATACATCTGTGTTCCTGTTTCAGAGACCAGAAGTGGTTGGAGAAAAAGAAGGAAGTGTTGAGGGCAGGCACTGAACATGTGGTCAAACAGCGACTGGAAAACGAAAGGTTATCTGAACACAGGTAAGGTACAACAACTGGGTCATGTTTGTTAGGGCACACTGTAAATTAAGTTTTTACAAGGCTTAACAAAAACAAATGTTTTTTATTTTTATTGAACAAGTTCAGATTGTACCTCCCCGTTTCACTATGTTTTGTAGCGATTTCTTCGGTTTCTTGCCTAATGAATATGATCCTGAATAATAGAAAATGACACACAAACCAACACATTGACAACTACCCTGAGTTTAATTTGGAAGTATTGCTGCTGCTGTTCAGTGTGTTGCAGGACACCAAGAAGAAGATCCAGAAGATGAAGGATTACCAGAACAGACTGATGGAGACCCTGGCAGACGTACTGGCGGAACACTTCCCACTTCCTACACAGGAGACCAACGCTGACAAGAAGGAAAAGGTGGGAGTCTTAGTGATGCATTATGTGGCTCTGATGGAGGGGTTCCTCAATTGTCACACATTGTTTTTTTTACGGTTGCATCTAGCTTGGTCTCAGATCTGTTTGTGCTGTGTAGCTAACTTTTGTGTTTTGTTGGGCAAGAGAGCACAAACAGATCTGGGACCAGCCTAGATGCTATCATTTTTGTTTTCAGAACATTCCTCAAGAGCTGAACGAGAATCTAATTTCACTCAATGAAGTCCTGGAGGTAAGTCTCTGTTCGCATGCATTGTTTGTTTTATTATTCAACCCGGTGCTCTGGTTTAATTTTGTATTACTTTATTACTACATGCTTGAACCAGTAGCAGCTTTATAGTCTAGCTTTTTATGACCCTATGACTATATTTTACATTACACTCACATCTTTGTTATGTAGATCAATTTGATCACAGTATAACAAACGACCTAAAAACATCCCTACTCACCTCTTGCTCCAATTGAACAACAACATAAATAACACTCTTAAACCTTATCTTCAATTGTTAAAATGTGCAGCTGCTGATGAACACGACTCTGGAGACGCCTCACGATCCCTACGTATCGATAGACGAGACATTCTGGCCCCCGTACACAGAGATGCTGCTGCGCCACGGCATTGCACAGAGACACCCAGAGGACTGTTTCAAGATCCGCCTGGAAACCTTTTATTAACAGTAACTGGTCAGACATCTTGGTTCTAGTTTTGTCAGCGTGTGTAGCAGCCTGGTCCCAGATGTTTGTGCTGTCTTGCCGTCTCATTGTCATGCCATCGATCATAAGCGTTGGTTATACAGTACAAACAGATCTGGGACTAGGCTAGGTGTATGGGAATATCATGAGTATGTATTGAGATAGTGGCTTGATAGGTCACTAGTTTATAATGTTATTTCCTGTATGTTTCATAATTGGTTAACCTTTTTGAATTTGTTTTACATGTTAAATATCTATGCATGTTGCTCTCTGGCTACTGGAACACAATTTGCATACTTTGGTGAAACCTTAAATTGTTATGTATATATTTCCATGTATCGATGTATGCCAGATTTGTTCTTAACAAAATTAAAACTCATAACAAAAAATAGACATTCGTCATTCACTGTAGCACTTTGTTCTAATCCAAAGAAGAGAAAACATCTTGATACATCAGTACATGATTCACAGCAGTCAATTTAAACTCAAGTAAATAAGAAATTGAATAATCTTTTTGGAAATACCTACAGAAATTCAAGGACCGATAACCTGTACCTACAACACATTATTAAACGTTGAAAAATGCACACAAACAAATTGTCAAGAAGCCCTGACATGCGTCAGCAGAAACGTCATCTCCAGCATCCAATCCTGAGAGCCGTTTAGGTATGTCCACCCGCCTCCCGCAAATTCTTGTGGGCGGAGAGCAAATTTCGTTTCCGGGTGTTTTTACACTTCTCTCGAAGGCGTTCATTTGTCTGATTATGGTCTTAAATCATAAAGTAAAAAAAAATCACGAACATTCAAGGTAGAAAACTGTTTCATTGAAAGAACAAATAGAACATCGGCAAAGATGACGACCCGATCAGAGAGAGAGAAGGCCCTGAAACTCAACGAGCAGCATCAGGCCATTCTGTCCAAAATGCTGAGAGAGGACGACAACAAATACTGCGCCGATTGTGAGGCGAAAGGTAACTATATAACACAATGTGAACTTCGTTAAATGTCATTTGATGTTATATAACTGTTTCAGTTATTCGCCAGCCAGACTCTGATTGAGTTGTTAGCTAGCTATGCTAACTGTAAGTAGCAGCTAGTCTGCTGACACCTTCCTTCCTCTTTAGCATTTATCCGGTAGCTTCTAGGCAGGTAAGGTAGCATTTTGTCTCCCACCGCACCTTGAACCATGATCCAAACTTTAGTCATACAAGTAAATGCAAGTTTCGACACCCCTGCACCATGAAAGTCACCACTGGGAAACTATCCCTAAATGTCAAGACATGTCACTCTAAAAGAATGCACAGGGAAGGCCTGCCTATCTGAAGTCCTATTGTGACACCTGCACCACAGGTACAGACATGTTCTGATAAATTGAATCTTCCCTTACCTGGGCTGTGTTCATTAGACACCTAACAGAAGAGAACAGACTGAACCGGTGCACTAATGAGTACGACCCTGTCTCTGCCTGCCAGGTCCAAGATGGGCATCATGGAACCTGGGAGTGTTTATCTGTATCCGATGTGCTGGCATCCACAGGAACCTTGGGGTTCACATATCACGGGTCAAATCTGTCAATCTGGACCAATGGACAGCAGCACAAATACAGGTAATTAGCCAATGTCCAGGATTTACAATATTCCTAAATTAGAAGTGTCATGTATTCACCTATATTTATTGACACAGACACCCCTCTTTCTTGTATATCCTACTGGTTGAATACAAAGTTGCCACTTTTTTAACCCATACTTATGTCCCCCCTGCTGTTTTACTATCCACCCTCCACCCCTCTTTCTCTCTATCTCTGTGCTTCTCTTTCTCCCACCCTCTTTCCCCCCATCTCTCCTTCTCTTCTCTAACAGAGCATAGTAGATATGGGCAACTCCAAGTCCAGGCAGCTTTATGAGGCCAACCTTCCAGACAACTACAGAAGGCCTCAGACAGACCAGTATCCTTACAACTACACACACACACTCTCACTCACTCACACACTGCAGTTCCCATAAAGCTTCCCATAACACATGTACTTGCCCCTTCATAATATTGCTACCTTTTTCCCCCTTAACCCCTGACCCCAGAGCAGTGGAGTTCTTCATCAGGGACAAGTATGAGAAGAAGAAATACTACAGCAAAAATGTGACCAATGGACACAGCGTATGTATCTCACCTCTGATGCCACACTAGAATGTGTTACTTATCTTGTCTTATTTGTATGTAGACTCTCCAAAGTGTTGCTTGTTATGTGTTAGGTTAAAGGGATACTTGGGGGTTATGGCAATGAGGCCCTTTATGTACTTCCCTAAAGTCAGATTAACTATTGGATACCATTTGTATCCATTTGTCTCTGGGTCCGGTATGAAGGAAGTTGGGGGTAGTTTCACTAGCTAATGCTAACTAGCATTAGCGCAATGACTGGCTGCTAGCATGTATTTCCACAGGTGGTTATGTTGCTGCTGGGGTACTGTTTTATTGTGCTTATGTCCTAACCATTTTGGAACATTATTCAAACGAGATTAGGCCTCTATCTCTCTTCCTCCATTTTCTTTCTTTCTAATTTCCTCTTATGATGATTCCTCTACAGCCAAAAGACAAGGAGAGCAAGAGAGAGAAGGAAACTGATAGAGGAACCAAGCTGTCATACAATGCCAAAGTACGGTGGTTATGAATGGATACATCTATAGACTCCTTATATAAGATATCTGTCTCAACCCAACCCATATTCCTTTTTTCGGCAATCACACTGTACACCCTGTTCGTCTCTTTTGAGATTTGCAGTCAGAATGATATGTGTATTTTGTTTATAACAGTTCCACTCATCATGACACTCCATGCTATAGCGGTCAGGTTTTAGTGGTTTACTGGGAGCAGACTTAAAGGGCAATTCTGCCTCTTTTCATACTCATATTCATTTTCCAGCACCATACCATTGTCTACATATGTGAAAACGGCGCGTTTCTATGATCTGTGGTTAAAAAGATCAAATTGCTTCCTTGTAACATTACAGGGCAGGATTTAAAATCAAGAAATACTGATTTATTTATTTTTGCCAGAGGGAGAGTATTTTCTTGCTCCCTATGTCACCAATCTCCTAGTGTTTTTGATGTAGAACTTTTTAACCAAATGCATGGTTTTCACACATCGACACCGGTATTGTGCTGGAGATAATGAAAAGGAGGTTGAAAAGTGGTGGAATTGCCCTTTAACAGTCTAGTATGGCAAACTGTATGAAAAACATTACAGTTAACAGGTCTGGCATTATACCGGTACTTAATACAACTAATCATCAATTTACAAATGTTTATGGTCACCATGTCCAGCAAACTGATTTGTTGTGGTGCGTCTCACTGTGTAGTTACTTTGACGTGTTGATACATTGATGGCATGGTTAAAAATAGACCATCTGTGGGTTTAGGGTTAAAATGCTGGGCATCGAGCTCCCGGCATGTTGGTTCCTAGACAAAGCATTGAATGTGGTCAAGTAACCCAAGGCTGAGGATGCACCTAACCTTTGACCTCTAAGACGGCTTGACTGCTGAGGGTTTGAAATATCCCTTGCATGTCTTATCTGAAGTACACCTCCTCAGGATCTTTGCTTTCATTATGAACTAAACCTATGCTCAACTGAAGCCCTGCATATTTAGCCATTAGTCTGGAAGAAGCTTAACACATCAACTTCATTATTACTACCAAGACTACATTATTATTTTTTCACAATCATTATGCCTTTTCTCTTGGACTCAACCCCTGAAGAGGGAAGAGACCCGCCATGCCCCCAAAACCAGTCCTGTGAAGACAGCACAACCTCCCGTCAACCTACTTGGCCTTGGTAAGATTAAACCAATCAGTTTTCCAAAATGAAAATGAGAGTTTCTTATTAGACAAGTTAAGATAGTCCTTCCTAGTTTCATCCCGTTTTCTTTCATTTTGTGCCTATTGAATGTGACCCTGCTTTGCCTTGATGCATACGGCCATGGGTGGTAGCCTAGCAGTTAAGAGCTAACTAGGCCAAATTTGTCGATGTGCCCTTGAGCAAGGCACTTAACCCTAATTGCTCCTGTATGTTGCTCTGGATAAGAGCGTCTGCTAAATGACTCAAATGTAAAATGTACTAAACCAGTCAGTTATTCAGAAATGCTCAGTCCTGAACAATACACACATTGATCTTATGTACATTTTTTTCCTCCCCTGTATAACCTGTTTTACACATGTGTCTTAACCCTTCTATGTTGCTCTCTCTGTCTCCCCCATCTCTCTAGATGCACCAACACCTGCCCCTGCTAACAACGGTAGTGCTGCTAGCACAACAAGCAGCGACTTGGATATCTTTGGCCCCATGGTGTCCAACCCCCTCCCCTCATCTAATGCTGCTGCTCAGTTCTCTCAGGTAACACAATCTGATGACCTCACCACTTCCCTGGTCCAGGGAGACACGCAGCCCCACAAACATGAAGACGCATACTGAACTTCTATATTTACATGCACACATATTACCTTGTACATCTACATCTGAACGATGGCTCAGTTGGTGGAGCATTGTGCTTGCAATGCAGTGAGTAATTTGCTGTTTACCCGTTGTCTCACACACATCCATGCAGGCCAATGCATGCTAGCGTGAGAGACGTTTGAAGAGCAAGAGACTCAACACACTGAATAGGGTTAGCGACTTTTCTTACGTCTTTCTTACAGTTTTTGCTTCCTTCTTCCAGGCTAGCTCCAGTACCCCAGCCAGCACCCCAACACAACCCCCAGCAGCAACCCCATCCTCGGGCTCTGCCCAGGGAGACCTGGACCTGTTCAGTGAGACTGGTGGTGGAGGGGGCATTAAGGGGGAGGACACCGGGGCCAAGAAACCCCTCTCCAAGGACTCCATCCTGTCCCTGTATGGGAACACCAGTATGCCTCAGATGCACCAGCAGGCCCAGCCTGGTAAGGAGAAGTACAGACACAAGCCTAACACATGCACAGTATGTACACTCATGCAGGGCTCTACACTGACCTATTTTACAAGGAGCACGTGTAGCAGCAGCCAAAGAAATGCCAAAACAATGACAAATATTTGAGGTAACAAGACGTTTTCTTTGTAATAATGGTGCAAGCATGACGGTCATGAATCTGCACTCAGTGTATCCACCATGGCACTCCAGGGCTGCGGTACAGTGAAGTAAGCATTTCAACAATTATCATCAGAACTTGTGCTTCTTAATTAAAATCCCAGGTCGTACAACTAAATATTTAGGCGCATATGCGAGTAAAATGGTTGCACTGTAGAGCCTTGTCATAAATAAGCATGGCCATGTGCACACATCGTGATGTGACTTTGATTAATGTGATGATTGTTATTTATCAAATCAACTATGTTTAATTGTTACTCGATTAAATTAATCATGTAACAATTAACGCATTAGGAATTTGGGGCACCACGGAAGAAGTTGTTTAATGAGTTACCATCTCCCCAATTAAACTCTAGAAGAAATATTTAAGATATATTGATAACAGTAATTTATTAATCATTACCTCATATCAGTCTCATTCTGAACATCGCAGTCTTCTCGAATCCGTAAGAACCCCAGCCTTTTCTGATTATTCAGTTCTACACAAATATATTTAATTATTTATTTACTAACTAGCTAAATAATAACACAGAATACACATTTACACGAGACAAAAGTCTCTAGTGGACTGACAAGATATGATGGCTTGTTACACAATGGAGAGGGGGTGGAAAAGAGAAGGATAGAGAAAGGGACATTTATTGTGGATACATTCTAGGACTGTTCTCACATTGATCCTATACCTTGTACACGAACTGCTGCCCGTTTGGGTAAGAAATGCAATGTATTTATGTGTAAGTTAGATGTCTTTGTTCATTGTCTCTCTGTTGAAACCAATCAATCCGTCTATGGGGAATGGCTTGATGGGTGTAAGGCTCTGATTGTCCACCAGATTTCACAATATCCTTCTAGTTGTACTGGCTTGGAGTGGATTGTTTCTTCTGAACTGATCTTCAGATGCACCAATGATTGTCTGAGATGGGATCCTCTCATTCCTTTCTCTGGTAGATGGTCAAAGTTCTAGATCCTTTTACATGCACAGTTGCAGACTGTCAATGTTTTGGTCTAGTGAGTTTCTTCTTCAACTCGTGTTGAGTTTCAGTGTTTCCAGCCATTTGTAATGTTTAGCTCACGCTTCATGTCTGCTGGTCTAAATATGTTAGTTTTTAGCGAGTCCTTTTAAGCACTCTGGTTGGAAAGGGCAGTTCCATCACACTGGCACGTTCGTCTGACCTCATTCAGGGTGTGTACAACGGACATGAAAAGTATGATCTCGTTAGAAAACTAAAATCACATTCATATCTTAACAAAAAAAGAGTAATCATTTTTCATATTGTATTAACATCATGTTGGATGCAAACTTAACCTGCCTAGGATTGTCTAGGACCCCGCAACAGCCAGTGAAAGTGCAGGGCTCCAAATTCAAAAATCTCATAATTAAAATTCCTCAAGCATACACGTATTTTACACCATTTTAAAGATAAACTTCTTGTTAATCCAGCCACAGTGTCTGATTTCAAAAAGGATTTACAGCGAAAGCACCACAAACGATTGTTACGTCACCACCAAGCCACAGAAAAACACAGCCATTTTTCCAGCCAAGTCACAAAAAGCAGAAATAGAGATAAAAGGAATCACTAACCTTTGATGATCTTCATCAGATGACACTTATAGGACTTCATATTACACAATACATGTATGTTTTGTTTGATGAAGTTCATATTTATATAAAAATAATCTGAGTTGACATTGGTGCGTTACGTCTAAAACATGCGGTGACTGTGCAGAGAGCCACATCAATTTACAGAAATACTCATAATAAACATTGACAAAGATACAACTATTATACATGGGACTTTAGATAAACTTCTCCTTAATGCAACCGCTGTGCCATATTTCAAAAAAACTTTATGGAGAAAGCAAACCATGCAATAATCTGAGTACAGCACTCAGACAACAAAGCAGCCAAAAAGATACTTGCCATATTGGGTTGTCAACATTACTCAGAAATAGCATTTGAAATATTCACTTACCTTTGATGATCTTCATCAGAATGCTCTCCCAGGAATCCCAGATCCACCATAAATGTTTGATTTGTTTGATCATCTTATTTTGTTAGGGCGTTTAGTAAACTAATCCAAAAGCGCGTTCAGGTCACGCCCGAACGTCGGACAAAAAGTTAAAAAAGTTATGTTACAGCCCGTAGAAACATGCCAAACTAAGTATGGAATCAATCTTTAGGATGTTTTTAACATAAAACTTAATTAATGTTCCAACCGGACAATTCCTTTGTCTGTACAAATGAAGTGGAAAGTAGCTACCTTTCACGTGAGCGCGCCAGACCGAGGCTGTGGCACTCTCCCAGATCACTCACTCAAAGAGCCCTTATGAGCCCCTCCTTTAGAGTTGAATCCTCAAAACAGGTTCTAAATACTGTTGACAGCTAGTGGACGCCTTGGGAAGTAAAACATAACTAATATCACCCTGTATCTTCAATGGGGGCTGAGTTGAAAAACTACAAACCTCAGATTTCCCACTTCCCTGTTGGATTTTCTCTCAGGTTTTTGCCTGCCATATGAGTTCTGTTATACTCACAGACATCATTCAATCAGTTTTAGAAACTTCAGAGTGTTTTCTATCAAATAATACTAATAATATGCATATATTAGCATCTGGGACAGAGTAGGAGGCAGTTCACTCTGGGCACGCTATTCATCCAAAAGTGAAAATGCTGTCCCCTATCCCAAAAATGTTAACAGCCGAAGGGTGGTTTCCTTCCTAAGGTACAGTATTTGGTTCATACAGTTTTTAAAAACATCACGAAAGGAAAACCAACATGACATTATTTTTTAGATCTCCACTGACCATTCTTAACATTCCTGTCTTAGAAATATTGTTCCAATATTCATTTTTTGGGTGTTGTAGTTTTGGCTGCAAAAATAATCTGGAGAACAGAGGCATTCCTTTGGTTGGTACTGAACAGCAGGAGATGGTTCTCTGCTGCATAAGATTTACGATTGACGTGAGGTGTCATAACCGGCCCAGCCCCCCTCTCCTCTCCTGTGGTCTGAGGCCTTGGATCCTTGACCAGGAGAGTCATGACACACAAGTGCATGCGCACACACACACCAACCAATAACACAGAGGCTAGAAATGGTCTCCAACTGGCTCTGGGCTATATAAATACATGCTGGTAAATACCAAACACTTCTACAGAAGCAAGTCACCAACCAAGTTGTTCAGTCACTTTCCCACTCTCAGTATATCTATGGCAAGCAGTCATAAAGGCTAAAAGAAAATTATATTTTGAAAGAAACTCATACTCAAACTGTATTTCTCCTGTCTTTCTCCCTTCCAGCTGGTATATACATGAACCACGCCCAGATGCAGTTTCCAGTAGGCATCCCCCAGCAGCAGGTCCCTGCTGGCTACCAGGCCTTCCCTGGCATGGGCACAGGCATGCCCCCCACCACCGTCATGGGTGCCATGATGGCTCAGAACGGAGCTGCCATGATGGGACCCAACACAGGTATGATGGTTGGCATGACGATGCCCAACGGTTTCATGGGACAAGCGCCCGCGGCCGGGATGGTTGGCATGGCCCCGAGGATGATGGGGGTACCACAGGGGGGAATGCCCGCGGGTATGGTGCCCGCTCAGGGCATGCAGGGGATGTATGCCGTCCAGCCTGGGCAGCAGGGCCACTGGAACATGGGACAGGTATGTTAGTTCTTTTGATGTCACGTTCTTTGGCATATTGGGGATTTTCCCCTGGGGGTAAACTTTGCATTTGAAGTATAAGATGGTTTTATAAGAATACAATATCAAGTGTCTTTGGGAGTTGACTTAGGTATGGCAATATGGTAACATTACCTAACTAGCACATTTTCTCAGATCTATATAAAGGCATTGGGGTCAGGGCTTGATTTAGTAACAGGCAATATTGTGTTTCCCTGACCCTGACACCTTACTATTCATCTCTCCTACTGTCTTCCCCAGATGAACCAGCAGATGTCAGGGATGAGTCTGAACAGTGCCGGGGGGGCCATGGCCTTCGGTCAGCCTGCCTCCACCATGGGAGGCTGGGCTGCCGCACCCTCCGGTCAGACCCTCAGCAACCAGCTCTGGAAGTGACCCCCCCCTGGGGTCAGGGCAGCGGCAGATGGGGTCGCAACCAGGGGGTCCGAAATCCAACATCCAACCCCCCCCAGAAACCTCATTATGAACTGATGCCCATTCTCCAATTGATACTGACCACTCTCTAACATCGAGCTTATCTGGCTCTGTTCGCATACTGAAGAGATGCAGCCTTCCTTCCTTGTTTCTTTCAGGTAATCACAGATCCATTGGTGATTGGACAGGTGAAAGCAAGGTGACCGTCTTATTAGTCTGACCGAGCCAATCAGATCAGTGATTACTTCAAGGAAGGAAGCATTTCTGAAGTATTCAAAGGGGCACATATCTCTCTTTCTGTCACTTTCTATCCATCGCTCTCTCTTTCCGTCTCTTTTTTGTGAGTAAATTGGGAGTGCTCATACACCATCATACGCAGGCTGGCAGTCAGTGCCTGTTACATGTTGTGGATATCATAACTCTTTTCATTTTCCTTTTTTGGAAAGAAACAAATGACAACCACAACAACGTAAACAAATACAACAACAAAGACATCATCGACAACATATCGAAAAAGCTGCAGGACCAGTTACACAAGCTTTTATTGTATCATTATAAAAATTATTATAGAGAATTAAAGAAAAGTATTTAAGCTTTAGGAGAAGACATGGCTATAATTTCTGTGAATACTGCTCTCCTATGTACAGCTCTGTATAACATTTTAAACTACATGTGGTTCCCCTACAAAATAAAGTATGATAAACCAATGTGTCTTGTGTGTTCTAGATTCTAGACTTCTGAGTTCTAGATTTTGCCATTAACAACAATCAATGTCACTTCTACCAGAACACCTAAGAAGGGACAGAAGTTTGCATTTAAAACATGTCTACTCCCCCATGTATCTATTTTTTTTGTGGGGCTAGGCTACACACATGCAATTGTCAGGGTGGTATCATTCTTTAACCATCCTTTGCAGAGCTGGCAGGTTAAATACACCACTATAGTATCATATAAGAGGGAATATAGACACGGAGAGCCAAGAGCTCCCTTTTAAGTAGGCTAAAAATCTTACAGAATTATGTTGATTGTGCAACATGGTAAAGAAAAAAGATTTACAAATTGTTTTCTGAAAAATAACTGAATGAAGAAGCACTGAACTGGAGAGCTAGGAAGAATAAACAAATTCCAAGGTAAGGAAAAACGCGGGACATGGTTTTAGCACGATCTCTTTTGAGTGCATAAACAGAGTGAGGGTGTTGACCCTAGTTTACTCGATATTCTACAATCAATTACAAGTATTTGAGGACGACATATTAACATTTTGATAATGGTCACACCTTCGGTTGTTGATTATCCACACGAGGAGGAGGATTCGGTGAAGGTGCCCGACGAAGAGCTCCGGGCCCGTCTATCGCGACTGACGCTTCTCCCTCCCTGTACCATCGAAGCTCCCTCCGCTACTACTACCTTTCAGAACTGCCTCAAGACCGTACCCGAAGTCAAGACCAGCTAATGTCAGAATCCTACATTTGTTTAATTTTTAAATAGTATTTGAGATTATCTTTAATGAAAAGCGGTATCTGAAATAAATGTACAGTTGTTAAACAGAAATAGAGTTTCAGGTCACACTTTATTTGGTTAGTTCCAAATAAATGATTTACAGACCGGCGTACTTTCAACCAACGATCTGTTTATAAGCAACTATTTGCTAAGGTTAGGGTTCGTTTAGAATTCGGGTAAGGGTTGCGTTTAGGGCTATGGTTAGGATAAGGGTATGGCTTAGGGTTAGTGGATAGCGGTAGTTAGTTGAAATGTTGACAGTTATTGAACATCTACAAACCATCTACTTGGGACTATTTAAATAAAGTGTTACCGAATTCCATTCTAAACCTTGCATAATGGCATTCTACAGATATGGGACATAAAGAATCCCATCTCTATGCGACCGAGAGGGTCACAATGCCGACGCTTCACATGGAACTCCAGAACCCAAGAGATATGTCCAGAACTCTCAAAATATCTTCAGTTCTTGATCGACAAAACAACGAGGGATACAGCATTATGGCGAGCTTTTCATTCATTCTCCCTGAAGACGGACATTGTTCTTATAAGGACAACGACGTTAGCTCAGGTAAGAACAATTCAAGTATTTCAGTCTTAAAACTCTAATATTAATTGATTTAATTCTTATGAAAAGGAAATACACTGCTCAAAAAAATAAAGGGAACACTAAAATAACACATCCTAGATCTGAATGAATGAAATATTCTTATTAAATACTTTTTTCTTTACATAGTTGAATGTGCTGACAACAAAATCACACAAAAATTATCAATGGAAATCAAATTGATCAACCCATGGAGGTCTGGATTTGAAGTCACACTCAAAATTAAAGTGGAAAACCACACTACAGGCTGATCCAACTTTGATGTAATGTCCTTAAAACAAGTCAAAATGAGGCTCAGTAGTGTGTGTGGCCTCCACGTGCCTGTATGACCTCCCTACAACGCCTGGGCATGCTCCTGATGAGGTGGCGGATGGTCTCCTGAGGGATCTCCTTCCAGACCTGGACTAAAGCATCCGCCAATTCCTGGACAGTCTGGATGGAGCGAGACATGATGTCCCAGATGTGCTCAATTGGATTCAAGTCTGGGGAATGGGCGGGCCAGTCCATAGCATCAATGCCTTCCTCTTGCAGGAACTGCTGACACACTCCAGCCACATGAGATCTAGCATTGTCTTGCATAAGGAGGAACCCAGGGCCAACCGCACCAGCATATGGTCTCACAAGGGGTCTGAGGATCTCATCTCGGTACCTAATGGCAGTCAGGCTACCTCTGGCGAGCACATGGAGGGCTGTGCGGCCCCCCAAATAAATGCTACCCCACACCATGACTGACCCACCGCCAAACCGGTCATGCTGGAGGATGTTGCAGTCAGCAGAACGTTCTCCACGGCGTCTCCAGACTCTGTCACGTCTGTCACATGTGCTCAGTGTGAACCTGCTTTCATCTGTGAAGAGCACAGGGCGCCAGTGGCGAATTTGCCAATCTTGGTGTTCTCTGGCAATTGCCAAACGTCCTGCACGATGTTGGGCTGTAAGCACAACCCCCACCTGTGGACGTCGGGCCCTCATACCACCCTCATGGAGTCTGTTTCTGACCGTTTGAGCAGACACATGCACATTTGTGGCCTGCTGGAGGTCATTTTGCAGGGCTCTGGCAGTGCTCCTCCTGCTCCTCCTTGCACAAAGGCGGAGGTAGCGGTCCTGCTGCTGGGTTGTTGCCCTCCTACGGCCTCCTCCACGTCTCCTGATGTACTGGCCTGTCTCCTGGTAGCGCCTCCATGCTCTGGACACTACGCTGACAGACACAGCAAACCTTCTTGCCACAGCTCGCATTGATGTGCCATCCTGGATGAGCTGCACTACCTGAGCCACTTGTGTGGGTTGTAGACTCCGTATCATGCTGCCACTAGTGTGAAAGCACCGCCAGCATCCAAAAGTGACAAAAACATCAGCCAGGAAGCATAGGAACTGAGAAGTGGTCTGTGGTCACCACCTGCAGAACCACTCCTTTATTGGAGGTGTCTTGCTAATTGCCCATAATTTCCACCTGTTGTCTATTCCATTTGCACAACAGCATGTGACATTTATTGTCAATCAGTGTTGCTTCCTAAGTGGACAGTTTGATTTCACAGAAGTGTGATTGACTTGGAGTTACATTGTGTTGTTTAAGTGTTCCCTTTATTTTTTTGAGCAGTGTATAATAAAACTTAGTAGATTATGTTACACAATGTCCCAATTATCTCTCCTTCCTCCCAAAGTGTGCACTTGTTCACTTCACTGAATTGAAGGGAAATTACTGGTATAATAAATATGGTTGAAAATCCCACTAGCCCATGCCTCCACCAATCCAACGTTTTAAGATGTCTGAGAAGTAGTGAATGAGGGCACACTTTAAGGAAATTGGAGATATTATTGGAAGGCACACATTATTTGGCATGAGTGAAAAGGAGAATATCCCTTCCTTAAAATGCAAAACATCTATTTGTTGACCTTGTGCTGTGTTGGTGTTTCTTTCAGTGTGGATCACAATGGTGACCCAACTCAACACCCTTGAAGGTCCAGAGTCAGAGAGTCAGAACATCCATCAGAGCGTTGCAGAGGTACTTGGTGACAAGTACCACTACGCGAATGCCATTGACAGCTCTCTGCTCTGGACAGTTGGTTACGCCCCCTACATTCCCCCAGCTCTGAAAGGAAGAAGCTTCCCCTCTGTCGAGAGCTTTTTCCTGGATGAGTGGGAGCCACTGACACTCCTGCAGACTCCTCAGGTTCTGTCCACCAGTGTTTCCATCGAGGAAGACAACCTGATCCAGTCTGCTGCAGGCATAGTGTCTCAGGTTCTGTCCACTAATGTTGCCATTGTGGAGAATGACCTGATCCAGTTTGCTGCAGGCGTAATGTCTCAGGTTCTGTCCACCAGTGTTGCCATTGTGGAGAATGACCTGATCCAGTCTGCTGCAGGTCTAGTGTCTCAGGTTCTGTCCACCAATATTGCCATTGTGGAAAACGACCTGTTCCAGTCTGCTACAGGCCTAGTGTCTCAGGTTCTGTCCACTAATGTTGCCATTGTTTGAAAATGACCTGTTCCAGTCTGCTACAAACCTAATGTCTCAGGATAATGACTCCACCCCGAGAGCCTCCAACCGTCCTTGTGGCTTATGTTTCAACCAAGAGAAGTAGTCTAACCATCACTATGTCTATGGTTGCAACCAAGAGTTGCCTTGTTGCTTTACATGAAGTTGATGCCAGTGCTACAAGCCTGGAGCAATCTGCTGAGAAAATATCTACCTCTACCACTGATGTCAACGACATCTCAACTGCTGCTGCCAAGAAGAAGAGGTGTGGATTATTCTCATCTCCCTGGAGAGCTCTCAGGGGGAAGAACAAGAAGCCTGGAAGTAATAACTCATACGCTTATACTCTGTTGTACTCTTATACTTATTAACTTATCAACTGTTTTGATACTGATATCCGGTGTTAATGGCCTGTCTGTGAAATAGGTTTTCTATATTTTCTACCTTTTGTTTTTTTCAGGCTAAAGTGGCTTCCAAGAAAGAGGATGAAGTCAACAAGGATGTGAGCAGCCTCACCTGCCACCACAACACCACACAGGGAGATCACTGATGCAGGCACCCACAATGGTGTTCCTGTTTTTTTTTTTTTTATCACACTTTGTCTTCATCCCCAATCCCTTTCCCCCACCCCACCCCACCCATCTTCAGTAAACCTTTTGTCATTGCATTTGATCGTGTTTGTCTCTCATTGGGATCACTGTCATTGAAAATGGAAGGGGTTTCGTAGTTCAACTACTTGTCAATAAATCACTGGTTAACCTTCAATCTCCGAATTGAGACAACCCGAGGCAACGACGTCAGCAGGAGGGCAACTGTGACCTTCAGAAATATGCAATTATGTGAAAAGTTTGTAACCACGTAACAACGCTAATGCTATCAGTTATGTCCACATTTTCCCGGAGAATAACAGGCATTCTCGCTCAGGGCCTCAAGATGGAGTAGTAAGCACAGTTATAATGGTTCCCCTCATAATGATGCTTTTATCAGCTGTTGGATATGGGGATATTCCCATATTAGGAATTCCTGTGGGAGATTTATACCGGTGAATAAGTATGATAATTGGACATGGATTGTCTATGGCTACTGAGGATTTCCATCATATGATTGTAGCCTAGGTTATGATTCTGTTATGATGAGGTTTACATTGCAGTTGTCTCCTTAGACATGACTGACCCACGGTATCGTTGATGCATCATGAAAACACCCATGTGTGTGCAGGAGTTTAACCACAGGCATAATGTAGACAAGGTGTTTATGTAAAGCAAGTGTGTTTTCAGTTTGTTCTTTGTGAGCTATTGTCAGATTAAGACATAACAGATGATATGACATGGCTATAGTTTATGTTTCCCCTCATTTTTCAAACCACCACCAACAAAACACCAACCCTGTTCTCAATTCAATTCACTATTCTGTTCCATTTCCGAGGGCTCTTTTACAACACAATGTTATGATAATGAAACCTGAAACCAATAGCCATCTCCATTTAGGTTACAGCAAGAGACTAAAAATATCCAGTTCTGACTGCTAGTAGTCACGACCTAAATTATGACAAAATTCTGCACCACTGGTAGTTGACGTCAATACAGTACGTTCACTTCCTCGGTGACGTAATCGAACGGACTCGGTCGGTAGCATTGCCATCTGGTGGATGGACTCCGACTCGAGCCCCGTGACATTACGTCATTGGAAAGAAACCGAAGCCAGTGTTTGGGTCTGGGTTTCAATACAAACGGATGAATAGCCGACCATTAGAACTGATACTCGAGAGCAACAACTTGAGCTACAATTAATACGCATTTAGGCTACAGTAAACTCTTAAATAACTACTCAATATGCCTCAGGCGTTTTCTGGAGAGTTTTAGGGAGTCTTGTGACTAAGAATGTTTCAAATTAATTGAGTGCGCTTCGTTGGTAATGAGAAAATAGTTGCACAGTCAGCATAACAGCGTAGGGGTTTTGACTTCAGTTCATTGACATGTATGTACATTATACTGTATAGACTAGCCAGTATCATGGTCGTCGTGCATGTTTTGTTTAATATACTTCAAAAGACAAGGGCTCGACAATGAAGTGAATGGATAGATAGTAAAAACTAGCATTTGCTGATTTAAAACTGTTGCAATTATGATACTTAGGAGTTGTGCGTAAATGTCTCTGTCCATGGTGCTGAAATGTTTTTTCTTTATCGTGACTGAGAAACGCATTGCAGGATGTCCATTGTACTGATCCTATTTTATTGACAATCAAATCTGTTATTCGACTCTACTGATACACACTGTATGTTCATCCAGCTATATGTTATGTTGAATATTGTTTGAAATATATCTAGTAAGGGTGATTGCCATTTGCATCTCTGACGCAACTTTAAGGAATCAAACTGAACGCTGTAAAGTCTAATACGTTGAACTCTGTTTTTGGTTCATATTTGCAGGTGTGTGTGTGTGTTGTGCCAGCCAGGGTGGCGTGACTCCTGAAATAAGTGAGGTTGGAAAACGTGTTGTTCTTGCATGCTTTATCTTGGCCAGATAGCAGTTGCAAATGAGAACTTGTTCTCAACTAGCCTACCTGGTTAAATAATTCTCAAATTCGTAAAAGTGCGTGCACAATCATAAGGAAGAAAGATGCGAGCTCTGGGGGCTGCATTCCCATTGACTGTTCCATCTCCCTGTCAGTGGCTGCAACATTAGCAGTGCCGAGGCGGTGGCAGCACTGAGAGAGAGAGAGACAGAGAGAGAGAGAGAGCGCGAGGGGGGGGGGGGGGGGGGCACGCAACACACAGACTCCGCCTAACTTTACCACGGTCCAGCATCACCGAGCCCGTGTCCGGTGGCGCGAGGGCATCACAGCTCAAAGACAGTCCATCCAGAGGGTCCCTCGGCTTGCTTGTGTCATCTCTTGGCGTGGAGATGGGCTTCCCGTAAAACCGGCGGTGGTGGAGGGGAGCGGCGGGCCGGCGGGGGGTGGGGGGGAGAAGCGAGAGACTAGAGAGTGAGGAGGTGGAGAGAAAAAAGCCGAGGAGGACGAGAAACAAAAGCACAACCGTGGGTGCCTGCAACAACCATGAGCAGCGGTGGCTTGCCCTATTCAGCAGAGCTGCTGCTCTACCCGTGGACGATGTCGTGAGGTGTGGCTCGCAACGCTAAGTAGCAGGGATTCTGTCAGTCGAAACGACAGTAGCAAGCCAAGGAGGGGTGCTGGTGGAAAAGATGTCGACCGCCTCGGTGGGGCCCCAGGGCGGCCCTCGCCCACCCACCGCGCCGCCGACCGTTCCCGAACTGCCGGACCTCAGCCATCTCACGGAGGAGGAGAGGAAAATAATCATGGCCGTAATGGATCGGCAGAAGGAGGAAGAGGAGAAAGAGGAAGCCGTGTTAAAGTAAGGGCTACATTTCCTTTCCCTGAACGGTGGTCGGTGGAACCCCAAACGCAACACCCCCATTCACGAGCGAGGTGTCTGTGTCCAGAAGGCAGACGCACGAGCGGCCATCCGCCACCTATTAGTCCCAATATGTTACCAATATGCCTGTCGTTTACCATTGTAGTCACATTTCACACCCATTCAACCACCACAACTCGTTGCATCCCCTATTGTTCCCTAATACTGGGCTGTAATTTCCGTATAGCCTACAGATGTTATAGCCCACGCTAACGGTGTTCCCTTGCTTGCCACTGTATGAATAATTCACACCAGGTTGGGTACTGGGGTTCGTTTTGGGATTCGGCTATTCGGGGGGGGGGGGTCACAGTTTAAAAGGCCTGTCAATGGTTTAGCTTTGCTCAAATCCAGTATAGGCTATGCGCTCTTCTCCAAAGCCCCCATAAGGAACGTCAGGTGTAGCCTGGCCTATATGATTGAAATTCATCCTAGTGTGGACATAGCTTACAAGGTGAATAGCTAATCAAGGTATCCTCGTCGTGACAGTCGATGGTGATGGAGGTAGTCATTGATAAGGACGGGGAAATCGGGTCAAACGAGATACAGCTGTAGCCTCGCGCGGGTGGCCAAGGAGGGGAGACGGGGTGTACCAGTGGGGGAGCACTGGATGAATCATACCACAGGACTGCGTGCCCCCCTCCCTCCCTGAATCTTTCCATCTCTTCCTCCTCTCCCAAAGTATTTTTTGTTTTGTTGCTTTGACACGGCCGCGTATACAACCTTACCGAAGCAGCTTGATGGCTGGCAAGGCTTGGTAGCTGTCCTTAACACAACATCAACGGTGTGCAAGATATCGAACTGTTGCTGTTTATGTCACCTGTTGCTGTTTATGACACCGTCGACGTCCAACAAGATGATGGTGACATTAAAACTACAATGATGCTTCATTGCGAGCCTGGCACAAATCATTCGTATTTAATGCCCGACAATCGTGTTACACTGGTGTGGTGCCATTTTCCCCTACCCTCGGCGATGAGTGAGAGTGGGTGTGGTTGCACTGGTTGGAAATCTCACCATGTGATGTAAGGCCGGGCATTCGAGCTAAGCATGATAGGGGGAATTGAAGCTCGACCAGTTATAGCCAATGTTTGGTTTTAAAACACCTCAAACCAATATCAATTCAACTGATATCGAATGAATCAGTTGTTGGACCTATTTTTTTTTCGGAAAACGTGTATGCAGCGTGTAGGTGCCGTGCGCCTCTCGTGTTCAGCTCTAGTCCACTGTTGGCCTAAACATCTATTCTGTTCTCCTTCCCCCGTGAACGGATGTATAGGTTATTATTTGGTTTTCCCACCGGTCGGTTCCCAACACAATGCAATGAGGTGAATGAAAGTCGCTTACATAATTTTGCATAAGACCATCTTAAAACGAGATCGTGTGGTAATAGGGGACATCCATAGTGCACTACGTGACTCATGCTGTGTTACAAACATTCACTTTACTCATCCTCACCGAAGGCTCAATCGAGTCCAATTTCCAACAGCAATACACTATGTAAGATATCTAGCCTGTTCAAAGTGATTTTTGACATACTTGTTTGCTGCAATTGCATTGCACTGTTTCATTTCCTGGTTGAAGTCTGGGGGAGCCAGGGCTGGAGCTATCTCGTGCCTTGGGAGAGGAAGTGATGTATTTAATGTTCCATGAGGCTTGAGCCATCCACAGCTTCTGTAAATAATGCCCTCATCATTTAGCCAATCATTTATATGATGATCCATGCACACGCAAAGGTCATGGCCAGTTGCTGGGCTGTTGCTGTGGCTCTGTGTGCACAGTTGCACACGATTCCCTTTGAATATGAGAAGCTGTCATGTGTTGGCGGCTCTCAAGTTAAGGTCTGTATGTAGTGGTTCAGTGCTTCCAAGAGAAATGGTATAGAATCACAATAGCCTTGTGTCCGGAATGTTTATGGCATATGGGAGAATAGGGAATAGAGAGAGTGTGTGTGTGTGACAGAGAGAGAGAGAGAAATAATATAAGAAAGAAAAAAAGAAAGAGCGTGAAAGACTGGGGCTGTGTGTGAACTTTCCATGGATTCTGCAGGCATTCCCATTTTTCCTGTGCATCAGGGGCGCAACTTTGGTTTTAGAAGTGGGGGGGACCTAATTATATATATATTTTTGAATCCAGTCGGATAAACACTCCAAACATCCTACCAGATTGCTCGGAGGCGTCCAAATGGTCCTAAAGTACACCCTGTTTTGTATCACATTCCAATGATAAAACTGGGGGGTGGGGGGATGCAATTTCAGAATGTGTTGGGGAGGGACATGTCTCCGACCCCAGTGAAAGTTGCGCCCGTGCTGTGCATCATGGGATGCATTGGGGAGACACACATTACTCAGACACGCAACTTCAGAACCATTCACACTGGGCACAGGTGTCAATTCAATGTCTATTCCACTTTGGTTCAATGTCATTTAATTGAGATGATGTGGAAACAACGTTGATGCAACCAGTGTGTGCCCAGTGGGTTGTTGCACATCGTTACTAAACTCAAATATTTCCATTGAGCATTTAACGTCTAATACAGTCTAGTAGTATGGCATTGTGATCAGGGTCTTTTGAATAGACAGGGCAAGCACTAGGCCTATGGTCCCACGTTCTTGGCATGCGGCCATCCAACAAATGACTTTCCCCATTCACTTCAGCTCAGTGAACGTTTCCGATGAACAATGAACAATGTAGCATATGATTATTACACATGCAATAGATGATATCAAGCTAGTCTGTCGTGACAATGATATAACATGGCCACACAGGCCCTCCCGACTGTTCTGGGTGCTATTCATTAGACACCAAAAGGAAGAAAACGGACCAAAATGGGGAGGGACTACCTGAACTTGTCCAATAAAAAATTGTCCTTTTTGTTTCCCGTTGCAAAACGTTTTGCTACGGTGGGCACTAATGAATTCCCAACACAATGCAATGACCCAGGTGTTCTTATGGTACCTGGGAGCTAAGCAGCTGGTGATAAACTGATAGGTTCCTGTATCTCACCACCTCCACCTCCGTCATGGGAGAGGCCAGTGTGTCCAGGTCTGTTGCCCAGCCCAGAGGCCTCATCCTGGACTAATGATTACCCCTTAGGTCAGCCTGTGGGAACAGAGCACCTGGAGCTTCTGCTCTTAACACTGGTGCTACTGTATCTGTACCGTGGGTGACTCATCTCTGTAGGTGTTGTTGCAGCAGATGCAGCAGGTGAAGAAAGATGACGTGGTCTATTGACTTTCTCTATCCTGTCCTCTGTAAAAGTTTTCAAAGAAGGTGTGAAATGAGCAACTTCACACTATGTTGATGTGCAAGACCATTACTGTCCACTGAATCAGGGTGTTGAACACGTGGCTTAAGAGAGATGGTATTACTGGACACTATAGACATGGTTGAGAGTGTAGTAGGAGTGCTAAGCACCATTCTAGCACACTAATAAGCAGGACTGAACTGAACACTGAACTAGCATGCTCAAAGAATTTACAGCATTTAGCATTTAGCAGTTAGCTACCGCCCCAATGTGGTGAAACGACACCCGCTAACGAAACAGGAAATCTTCCCCTTAGAGCATTTGTGGTTTCAGTAAAGTAAATATAGAAACCCCTTTCAAATATTGATGAGCTAACAGAGGTTGAAGAGTTTCTTAGAGGGGTGTATCTTGCAGAGGGAGAGAGAGAGGAAGAGCCCTCATCATCAAAGATGGTGGAAGAGAGGAATCCTAGAGTATAGTGGATGGAAGGATTTGGAGGG
>NC_034174.2:70517695-70545195 GCF_002021735.2 Oncorhynchus kisutch | reverse complement strand
ATTAGGGCGGCGCACAATTGGCCCAGCGTCATCCTGGTTATGGTTTGGCCGGGGTAGGCCGTCATTATAAATAATAATTTGTTCTAAACTGACTTGCCTAGTTGGATAAAAGTTCGATAAAAAGAAAAAGCTACAGCCGATGCCAGCTAACTTGTTATGCGACACAGCTCGCATTTGTAACTTGTTAGCAAACATGTAACATCAGCAACTGAAAATAATTTTACTAGCTGGCTATTCTGGTGGTTCATTTCGGTATTATCAAATGAGGAGAGACAAAATTATTGCACAAGTCAGAGTTCTACTTAAACTAAAACTTTATTCACTTATTAATAAGGAGAGCAGGTCACACCACACACAGTATCTGACAGTATCTGCTGTAAAGACCGTTCTCGTTGTGTAGAAACCAGGGTCTGGCCCCCAACACAAGCTTGATCTCATAATTATCCATACCCAAGCCATCGCTTCCTGGTACCTTCCAGTCAAACCGACGCAATCTCCATCACATGACTGGAATGTGGCCTAAGGCCTTGAAAATCTACTTGTCAGCATGAAGCCCCAGTGGCCCACTCTCAGTTCACACAGACACCACTGCTTTTAATCAGGGCAAGGTGACTGGTAACATGACCGAATACAAACAGTGCAGCTATTCCCTCCGCAAGGCTATCAAACAAGCTAAGCGCCAGTACAGAGACAAAGTAGAATCTCAATTCAACGCTTCAGACACAAGAGGTATGTGGCAGGGTCTACAGTCAATCACGGACTACAAGAAGGAAACCAGCCCAGTCACGGACCAGGATGTCTTGCTCCCAGGCAGACTAAATAACTTTTTTGCCCGCTTTGAGGACAATACAGTGCCACTGACACGGCCTGCAATGAAAACATGCGGACTCTCCTTCACTGCAGCCGAGGTGAGTAATACATTTAAACGTGTTAACCCTCGCAAGGCTGCAGGCCCAGACGGCAACCCCAGCCGCGCCCTTAGAGCATGCGCAGACCAGCTGGCCGGTGTGTTTACGGACATATTCAATCGATCCCTATACCAGTCTGCTGTTCCAACATGCTTCAAGAGGGCCACCATTGTTCCTGTTCCCAAGAAAGCTAAGGTAACTGAGCTAAACGACTACCGCCCCGCAGCACTCACTTCCGTCATCATGAAGTGCTTTGAGAGACTAGTCAAGGACCATATCACCTCCACCCTACCTGACACCCTAGACCCACTCCAATTTGCTTACCGCCCAAATAGGTCCACAGACGATGCAATCTCAACCACACTGCACACTGCCCTAACCCATCTGGACAAGAGGAATACCTATGTGAGAATGCTGTTCATCGACTACAGCTCGGCATTCAACGCCATAGTACCCTCCAAGCTCGTCATCAAGCTCGAGACCCTGGGTCTTGACCCCGCCCTGTGCAACTGGGTACTGGACTTCCTGACGGGTCGACCCCAGGTGGTGAGGGTAGGCAACAACATCTCCACCCCGCTGATCCTCAACACTGGGGCCCCACAAGGGTGCGTTCTGAGCCCTCTCCTGTACTCCCTGTTCACCCACGACTGCGTGGCCACGCACGCCTCCAACTCAATCATCAAGTTTGCGGACGACACAACAGTGGTAGGATTGATTACCAACAACGACGAGACGGCCTACAGGGAGGAGGTGAGGGCCCTCGGAGTGTGGTGTCAGGAAAATAACCTCACACTCAACGTCAACAAAACTAAGGAGATGATTGTGGACTTCAGGAAACAGCAGAGGGAACACCCCCCTATCCACATCGATGGAACAGTAGTGGAGAGGGTAGCAAGTTTTAAGTTCCTCGGCATACACATCACAGACAAACTGAATTGTCCACTCACACAGACAGCATCATGAAGAAGGCGCAGCAGCGCCTCTTCAACCTCAGGAGGCTGAAGAAATTCGGCTTGTCACCAAAAGCACTCACAAAATTCTACAGATGCACAATCGAGAGCATCCTGGCGGGCTGCATCACCGCCTGGTACGGCAACTGCTCCGCCCACAACCGTAAGGCTCTCCAGAGGGTAGTGAGGTCTGCACAACGCATCACCGGGGGCAAACTACCTGCCCTCCAGGACACCTACACCACCCGATGTTACAGAAAGGCCATAAAGATCATCAAGGACAACATAAATGTAAACTCTGTGCCTGTGCATATATTTGCATGTTCAATTAGTCTACCCTAATGGTGATGTTATGCTGGCATGGTTGTTCAATCTGGACAATGGAGTATAATTTGAGTTAGTTTTTTTGTCTTACCGACAATATTGTGTGGTGCCTGGGCTTCTTCCTGTTGTGGATTCTAGATACAGAAACATCATTAATTTGCCTGCGTATGTCAATGTAGCAGAACTGTATCCCATGTACTGTATCCCTCTTGAGGGATTAGACATTATGCTGGATTTCAAGCAGATGACTCATGAGGAGCTGAATGGCAGTTTGATCATGACAACACTCCTCCCACAGCTTTACAAGTATTCCCAGAATTTACTGATTGTTTCTTTGGAATGACAATCACAGTGGGTGCTCTAGTCAGAGGGTGCCCTCACCCCCACCCGCCCTAGATGCCGGCAAGTCAAGGCCCCGCCCTCGTCCCAAAGAAAGGACTGGAAAAACCAAGCCCTGCTTGACGCCCGACAGTTAAGAAAAAAATCTTATTTACAATCATGGCTTACCAGGGAACAGTGGTTTAACTGCCTTGTTCAGGGGCAGAACGATAGATTTTTCTTACCTTGTCAGCTCAGGGATTCAATCAAGCAACCTTTCGGTCCCAACGCTCTAACCACTAGGCTACCTGCCGCCCCTAACTACCAGGACCAGCGCACACACCACTCACAGCATAAAACTACCCATAACCACCAGCACCAGCACACACACCGCTCACAGCATGAAGCCAAACCACAAAACATAAATAAAGAATAACAATAATCCCATCCTCACCCCTGATTGGAGGACCTCAAACATTTAACCTGTAGATTTCTGTATATACTTACTTCAACACTCATCAATTCCACCCTTCAGACAGCCACAGATCAACCCCAATAAATCACAGATTGTTCCCAATGAATCATAATTCGACCATTTCCTCTCGCAATACATCCCTCCATTCTCCCATGGTGTCTCACTAGGGACATATAACATTCTTATTGAATACCCAGTTCTCTTGAGTGAGCATTAAATTGTGTACACTCCCCTGTATTTTAGAATTGGACAAATAAACAAACATTCTTTGGATATCTGAAAGTCTAATATCTCTACAGCTTATATAAATATCTTCTGTGAATCCATAAGAGCAGACAATTTTCAAAGATTGATAGAAAACTCCATATTTATTTGATGGTGGTTCTACATCAGGGCTCTCCAAACCTGTTCCTGGTGAGGCACTGTTCTGTAGGTTTTCACGTCAACTCTAATCTAGCACACCTGATTCTAATAATTAGCTGGTTGATAAACTGAACCAGGTTAGTTACAACTGGGGTGGGAGCGAAAAACCTACAGGAGGATAGATCTCCAGGAACAGGATTGGAGTTAAAACCTACAGGTGGGTAGATCTCCAGGAACAGGGTTGGAGTTAAAACCTACAGGAGGGTAGATCTCCAGGAACAGGTTTGGAGTTAAAAACCTACAGGAGGATAGATCTCCAGGAACAGGGTTGGAGTTAAAACCTACAGGAGGGTAGATCTCCAGGAACAGGGTTGGTGTTAAAACCTACAGGAGGGTAGATCTCCAGGAACAGGGTTGTAGTTAAAACCTACAGGAGGATAGATCTCCAGGAACAGGGTTGGCGATCCCTGTTCTACATGGTCTTATGCTTTGCCACACTGGCTGTATTTACACAGGCAGCCCAATTCAGACCTTTTTTCCACTCATTGGCTTCGGTACACTGGCAATTGTGTTCGTCATTTGAGAGCTGGAGAAGCTGAGACTCTTTGTGCTTATGGTGATGGCCTGCCCTGTCTGCGGTGAACGGTCAGCTAGATAAGACTGAACTTTGAACTCTTATTCATTACAGAAGTGATACCTCCTTGCCGTTGAGTTAGCAACAGCAGATGCAAACGAGGGTTAGGAAGGAACAGACAGAGTATCCCATCTACCACACAGCAACTTTACTACAACGTACCCAATTTAACAGCAGAGACATTCTTCAAAGGATAAAAGATTCGGTTGGGCAACACGGCCGTCCATCTGCCACCAACCTACCGAAGCGCAGCTCAGAGTAAATATTTATTGCATTTTCCTGTTCCAAATGGGCGGTAATTTAGAATGCATAAGATACTGTAGTTATGATAGCACAGCTTCACCCTTTGTTCCTCAGTCTTCCCGCTCTTTCACTCAAACCCAGCCCCTTTTCCTTTGTGTAACAAGCTGTCACATCTGTTCCACCCGCTGGGGACGTTTTCCTATATGACGTAATTTGTAATCAAGTTATGATTTAATCATGTGTATGTGTAATTCTGTGTGATTAGTTAGGTATTTAGTAAATTAATAATTAAACCCAATTTTGTATTGCTGATTCAACTTGTTAGCCAGGGTTTGTGCAGATAATGTTACGATCAACTAGGAGTGGTGGTGGGTGGAATCAGGCGCAGAGAGCAGGGTTCAGTCTTTCCTTCAAATTTATTCCCCAGTGCAACAAAACAGTCACGCCAACACTCAGGGCGTATAATAAGTTGCCGGTCCAAACAACAGGACAAAATAGTCCGGAGAATAAATGTACGAATACCTCACACCATCAAACACAGAGTAACACAAACAAGCCCGCACAAATACCCAGCGGGCCTAGTGCCCTTAAATACCCTACAAACAAACCCTAATACAAAACAGGTGTACCCAATTACCCAATAACCAAAAACAAACGGAAAGGAAATCGATGGCAGCTAATAGGCCGGCGACGACGACCGCCGAGCACCGCCCGAACAGGAAGAGGCACCGTCTTCGGCAAGGTTCGTGACAGATAACCAAGAATTTACAACTTTCAGATGAGACTGAATTAAGATGACGATTAGTATTGACTGCTATTGATGTAAAATATTACTAGGTCTTTAAGAGTTTATTCAGAAGATAACAGCTCTATAAATATTATTTTGTGGTGCCCGACTCTCTAGTTAATTACATTTACATGATTAGCTCAATCAGGTAATATTAATTACGGAGAAATTATTTTATAGAATAGCATGTCATATCACTTAATCCGGCATAGCCAAAGACACGACACTGGTTTCTGTCCCACAATCTTGTTGTGCTCCATAACCGCAAAGTGTGTCTGCTCCCTCATGTATGTGTACAAACAATGCCCCCGCTTTGGGATATTTTTTCAGCAGGGCACTGTGGAATGACTCCAGATAACCTGAGTTTTACAAAAAGAAAAGGTCAAAAGCGGGGTAGACTAAATTGATGACAAGGTACTCTGTGGTCCTCAAGCTACCTCTAACCACCTGTAACCCCCTAGCACAAACACAAACCATACAAACACTACCCAATTCATGTTTATAACATGCGTACTGTAAATTGATCTATCTTAGCCGTCAGCTTGTAAATATGTTGGCCAACTTACCTTAACCTTGTGTAGAAGTAGGGGTTGGAAGCGCATGTTGGTGGAATCAGATTCTGTACCACCTACAACAAAATACAGAACAATACACAATTTAACCACCACACTCATTGGATTTTAAAACATTTGTATTTTTTATTTTATTTCACCTTTATTTAACCAGGTAGGCCGGTTGAGAACAAGTTCTCATTTACAATTGCGACCTGGCCAAAATAAAGCAAAGCAGTTCGACACATACAACAACACAGAGTTACACATGGAGTAAATACAGTCAATAATACAGTAGAAAAAATAAGTTTATATACAATGTGAGGTGAGATAAGGGAGGTAAAGGCAAAAAAAGGCCAAGGTGGCGAAGTAAATACAATATAGCAAGTAAAACATTGGAATGGTTGATTTGCAGTGGAAGAATGTGCAAAGTAGAGATATAAATAATGGGGTGCAAAGGAGCAAAAATAAATAAATAAATACAGTAGGGAAAGAGGTAGTTGTTTGGGCTAAATTATAGATGGGCTATGTACAGCTGCAGTAATCTTTGAGCTGCTCTGACAGCTGGTGCTTAAAGCAAGTGAGGGAGATAAGTGTTTCCAGTTTCAGAGATTTTTGTAGTTCGTTCCAGCAGAGAACTGGAAGGAGAGGCGGCCAAAGGAAGAATTGGTTTTGGTATTGATCTCTATTAGACTGGCTAGCTAAGCATACCTAACATGACTATTTCAATGTTGTCAGCTTGCTGTTAGTTAACTAGTGTCACTAAATTGGCAGCAAGATTACTAGCCAGCTGAGACGGGCTGAGAACAAACTAACCAACGATTTATACACGTTTGTCATTACTACCAACACACAAACAGAGAGTAAGTTAGCTAAATCGATAATACTATTTTTAGTTACGGAGTGTTTTCCAGACAAGGGTGGAATAGATGACTACCAAATTGAAATACCAAATAAGAGTAACATTAGCTAGCTCACAGCAGCTACTGTCAGTAAAAGATAGAAACCACAAACAAACATGTTTACTTTGTTGAAGGAAGCTACCAGTCTAGCAGTGACTACCAAGGCATAAGTTAAATTGATTGACAGTGTGTATACCTGAACTATAGCTATGTGATTTATCTGATGGCTTTCAGAGTTCAATACAGGACTGTAACTTTAGCTAGCTAGCTAACTTACCCAGCTAGTCCAGCTAGGCTAGCAAGCTAGCTAACGTTAGGTTACCACAATCTGGCACAAAATGATGGTATCGCATCACTTCTAAGCTGGCGTCTAAATGGATTACCCATCAGTTCAGCCTGAAAATCCCTCTGATAATCTTTGGTCACCGCATAATTTTTGACAGCTGCATAATCAGGTTGAATCCCTGGTAGGTAGAAAGGTGAAATGTACCACATTTTTTTGCTTGTTTGTAATTAGCATGACCAGGCACACCACACGGGCATGATGACAAACAATAGTGAAAAACAAATGTTTCACAAAAGATATGGCCTCGAGTAGTTCTGAGATTGTGTGTTTGTCGTTCCAAGTAAACAACACCATTATTCAGCTTTTTGAGCACGCCCCCTCTACCTAGCGTGGGGTATCAGCATTTGCTATGAATGCCGGACTTTGTGGTTCACTTTGAGCACGCCCCCTCTACCTACCGTGGGGTATCAGCATTTGCTATGAATGCCAGACTGTGTGGTTCACTATGAGCAGGCCCCCTCTACCTAGCGTGGGGTATCAGCATTTGCTATGAATGCCGGACTTTGTGGTTCACTTTGAGCACGCCCCCTCTACCTACCGTGGGGTATCAGCATTTGCTATGAATGCCGGACTTTGTGGTTCACTTTGAGCACGCCCCCTCTACCTACCGTGGGGTATCAGCATTTGCTATGAACGCCGGACTGTGTGGTTCACTTTGAGCAGGCGAATACACAGGGAGTTGAAACTTCCCGATTCTACCAGTGAAATGAATATGTGCGAGTTCTAGCTTGTGCCGTTCTGCATACCAATATTGTACTGCACCGGTTTTTGCCTGTTTCTGAAATACTGGGATCGGCGCGCCTGGCACCGACGATCATAACACGCTCAAAGTTGCTTACGTCACTTGTTTTGCCCATTGTAACGTTCAGTTGAGCAGTAACTGAATGCCTTGATGCCTGTCTGCCTGCTTTATATACTAAGCCACGGCCACATGAATCACTGTCTTTATGAGCAAACCATTTTCGGGAACATACCTAATAAACTGGCCACTGAGTATGGCTAGATAATGACTCCTGGTCAGTGGTTGGTAGTTTAGCCAAACCCCACCCCTTATCGTAATAATCTCCCTCACTTCCAGTACAGTGGACCTTGTTGACATAAGCAGTGTGTACTCTAGAGATAATGCAGATATAATGGACCATTTTCAGTAGATGATCAGCATTGATATGAAGACAATTCCATATGACCTTTACATTCCCATTTGTCACCTCAGACTCCTCTCCTCTGTCTCCAGAGTGGGCAGGAGGAGAGACAGGAAGAGAGCAAGGAGAGAGAACAGAGGGAAGAGGGGGAGGAGAGGGAGAAGGAGGAGAGGGAAGTGAAGTATGAGAGGGAGGAGAGAGAATAGAGGGAAGAGAGGAAGGAGGGGAATGGGCTTGGAGCAGATGGTGAAATATGGAGAGAGCCCTCTTCATTTACTTAACACACTGAGGAGAACAACATTATGGAGAGAGGGAGGGAGAGAGAGACAGTGAGAGAGAGAGTGTTAATGGGATAGGTGGGAGGAGTGTGTGAGAGTGACTGAAGAGGGAGAGAAGGGGATGGAGAGATGGGGAGATGGAAAGATAGGGTGAAAAAGAGACACAGAGAGGAAGAGAGGACGTGACAGAGAAAGACAGAGGCAAGGGGAAAAAGGTGAGAGTCATAGGTATATAGACAGAGGCAGGGGGATAAAGCTGAGAGTCATAGGGATATAGACAGAGGCAGGGGGATAAAGGTGAGAGTCATAGGGATATAGACAGAGGCAGGGGGATAAAGCTGAGAGTCATAGGGATATAGACAGAGGCAGGGGGATAAAGCCGAGAGTCATAGGGATAGAGACAGAGGCAGTGGATAAAGGTGAGAGTCATAGGGATAGAGACAGAGGCAGTGGATAAAGGTGAGAGTCATAGGGATAGAGACAGAGGCAGTGGATAAAGGTGAGAGTCATAGGGATAGAGACAGGCAGGGGATAAAGGTGAGAGTCATAGGGATAGAGACAGAGGCAGGGGGATAAAGGTGAGAGTCATAGGGATATAGACAGAGGCAGGGGGATAAAGGTGAGAGTCATAGGGGTATAGACAGAGGTAGGGGGATAAAGGTGAGAGTCATAGGGATAGAGACAGAGTAAGAGAGAAAGAGAGAAAGATTACAGAGAGACAAGAGAGAAAGACAGAGAAGCAACGAGCAAGTGAGAGAAAGTTAGAGACTACTAAATGTAGAGGGATAGAGAGAGAGAGAGAGAGAGAGAGAGAGAGAGAGAGAGAGAGAGAGAGAGAGAGAGAGAGAGAAAGAGAGAGAGAGAGAGCTGGTGAGCAGCCTGTTTAGTGCTCCCAGAACTCAACAGCATGTACGTTTAATGAGCAGGCATTCCGCTTGGGCTGCTCACAATTTCTGTGTGTGTGTGTGTGTTGGTTTCTGTGTGGGTGTGGGTGTGTGTGTGGATGTTTCCACATGTATTCCAACAGCATTTCTTAACACGTGTGTTCATTCTATATGAGGGGTATTTTGACTATGCATTATGTACACTGAGTGTACAAAACATTAAGGACACCTGCTCTTTCCATGAAATAGACTGACCTGGTGAATCCAGGTGAAAGCTATGATCTCTTATTGATGTCACCTGTTAAATCCACTTCAATCAGTGTAGAGGAAGGGGAGGAGACGGGTTAAAGAAGGGTTTTTAAGCTTTGAGACAACTGAGACATGGAATGTGTATGTGTGCCATTCAGAGAGTGAATGGGAAAGACAAAATATTTTAAGTGCCTTTGAATGGGGTATGGTAGTAGGTGCCAGGCGCACTAGTTTGTGTCAAGAACTGCAACACTGCTGGGTTTCTCATGCTCAACCGTTTCCTGTGTGTATTAAGAATGGTCCACCACCCAAAGGACATCCAGCAACTCAATATTAGGAAGGTGTAATTCATGTTTTGTACGTTCAGTGTATATACTGGGTGTATTTTTACTTGTGTGTGTGTGTGTGTACATGTGTGTGTGTGTTTGTACATGTGTGTGTAGTCTGTCTGTCTGGAGAGTGATGGAGGACTAGAATACATTTCATCAACACACTGATCTCAAGTCAAGGCCTAGCCACAGAAATGAAGTGTGTACAGTTCAGAATGAAGTGTGTAGTAGGAAGGAAAGAGGAAATGGTTTGTGGCCGAGGCCGGGTTAGAGTGAGGGGATTAGGGTCTGGGCAGTCATTACTCCAGATCTACAAAGACTAATGGTTTACATCACAGACAGAGGGGTGTTGGAGATCAGGGGAGCTGTGTGTGTGTGTGTGTGTGTGTGTGTGTGTGTGTGTGTGTGTGTGTGTGTGTGTGTGTGTGTGTGTGTGTGTGTGTGTGTGCGTGTGTTAAAAGAGAGAGAGAATGGGATCTGGTAGGAATAACGGCAGGAAAGAGGAAAGAGGAAGTGGATGAGACCATTTTTATCAATTACCATAGAATGACAGAGTGTAATTCAATATAAGAATGATAAGCAGGGGCAAACTGTCCATCTGGCATCATGGGCATATGCCAGATGGGCTGGTCCATTTTTTGCCAAGTGGGCCTGTCTAAGCTGAGTTTTTTAGCACAAAATTATAATTATCTGTCAAGTAATGGTGGCCTCAAGCTATACAATGGGCTGGTGTAGGGGCCTCAAGCTATACAATGTGCTGATGTGGGGGCCTCAAGCTATACAATGGG
Organism: Oncorhynchus kisutch; assembly: GCF_002021735.2. Taxonomy (NCBI): domain Eukaryota; kingdom Metazoa; phylum Chordata; class Actinopteri; order Salmoniformes; family Salmonidae; genus Oncorhynchus; species Oncorhynchus kisutch. The sequence continues at coordinate 70,534,724 of NC_034174.2, read as the reverse complement.
CTGGTGTGGGGGCCTCAAGCTATACAATTGGCTGGTGTGGGGGCCTCAAGCTATACAATGTGCTGATGTGGGGGCCTCAAGCTATACAATGTGCTGATGTGGGGGCCTCAAGCTATACAATGTGCTGATGAGGGGGCCTCAAGAAATACAGTAGGCTGATGTGGGGGCCTCAAGTACTACAATAGGCTGATGTGGGGGCCTCAAGCACTACAATAGGCTGATGTGGGGGCCTCGAGTACTACAATAGGCTGATGTGTGGGCCTCAAGTACTACAATAGGCTGATGTGGGGGCCTCAAGTACTACAATAGGCTGATGTGGGGGCCTCAAGTACTACAATAGGCTGATGTGGGGGCCTCAAGTTCTACAATAGGCTGATGTGGGGCCCTCAAGTTCTACAATAGGCTGATGTGGGGGCCTCAAGTTCTACAATAGGCTGATGTGGGAACCTCAAGTACTACAATAGGCGGATGTAGGGGCCTCAAGTAATACAATGGGCTGATGTGGGAGCCTCAAATACTACAATGGGCTGGTGTGGGGGCCTCAAGTACTACAATAGGCTGATGTGGGGGCCTCAAGTACTACAATAGGCTGATGTGGGGGCCTCAAGCTCTACAATAGGCTGATGTGGGGCCCTCAAGTTCTACAATAGGCTGATGTGGGGGCCTCAAGTTCTACAATAGGCTGATGTGGGAGCCTCAAGTACTACAATGGGCTGGTGTGGGGGCCTCAAGTAATACAATAGGCTGATGTGGGGCCCTCAAGCTATACAATGGGCTGATGTGGGGGCCTCAAGCTATACAATGGGCTGATGTGGGGGCCTCAAGCAATACAATGGGCTGATGTGGGGCCCTCAAGCTATACAATGGGCTGGTGTGAGGGGCCTCAAGCTATACAATGGGCTGGTGTGGGGCCCTCAAGCTATACAATGGGCTGGTGTGGGGCCCTCAAGCTATACAATGGGCTGATGTTGGGGCCTCAAGCAATACAATGGGCTGATGTGGGGGGCCTCAAGCTATACAATGGGCTGATGTGGGGGCCTCAAGCTATACAATGGGCTGATGTGGGGGCCTCAAGCTATACAATGGGCTGATGGGGTGGCAGGTAGCCTAGTGGTTAGAGCATTGGGCGAGTAACCAAATGTTTGCTGGATCAAATCCCCGAGCTGATTAGATAAAAATCTGTCGTTCTGTGTGTGTGTGTGTGTGTGTGTGCGTGCGTACATGCTGGGCTGGTGTGGGGACCTCAAGCAATACAATGGGCTGGTGTGGGGGCCTCAAGTAATACAATGGGCTGATGTGGGGGCCTCAAGCTATACAATGGGCTGATGGGGTGGCAGGTAGCCTAGTGGTTAGAGCGTTGGGCGAGTAACCGAATGTTTGCTGGATCAAATCCCCGAGCTGATTAGATAAAAATCTGTCATTCTGCCCCTGAACAAGGCAGTTAACCCACTGTTCCTAGGCCGTCATTGTAAATAAGAATTTGTTCTTCACTGACTTGCCTGGTTAAATAAATAAATAATCTAGCTCTAAACCGTTTGGTCAACCTAGATATTTTAGACTGGTTTGTCTGCTACATAGTTCGATAACTACAAAAGGAAAATAAATGTTTGTAAAGTATAAACATATAAAGTATGATATATACTGTCATGTACTGATGTGGGGGCCTCAAGTAATACAATGGGCTGGTGTGAGGGCCTCAAGTAATACAATGGGCTGGTGTGGGGGCCTCAAGTAATACAATGAGCTGGTGTGGGGGCCTCAAGCAATACAATGGGCTGGTGTGGGGACCTCAAGCAATAGAATGGGCTGGTGTGGGGGCCTCAAGTAATACAATGGGCTGGTGTGGGGGCCTCGATGGAAACAATGGTCTGGTGTGTTAGAAAAGCAAGAGACGATTTCTGGTCCAAGCCTCCCCTGATGATTGAATGGGCAAGACAAAATATTTTAAGTGCCTTTGAATGGGGTATGGTAGTAGGTGCCAGGCGCACCAGTTTGTGTCAAGAACTGCAACACTGCTGGGTTTTTCATGCTCAACAGTTTCCTTTGTGTATTAAGGTTTTAATGGTTTACATCACAGACAGAGGGTTGTGCGAGATCAGGGTAGCTGTGTGTGTGTGTGTGTGCATGCGTGTGTACATGCTGGGCTGGTGTGGGGGCCTCAAGCAATACAATGGGCTGGTGTGGGGGCCTCAAGCAATACAATGGGCTGGTGTGGGGGCCTCAAACAATTACAATGGACTGGTGAGGGGGCCCCAGGCAATACAATGGGCTGGTGTGGGGGCCTCGATGGAGACAAGCCTCCCCTGATGATAAGAGAGAGGACAGAGAGGAATCTGATGGAGAGCTTGTGACAGACTAAGAGAGAAAAGGAAGAGAGAGAGAGAGAGATGAGAGAGGAAAGCATTGAGACACTCAGCCACGAGAGAGAGAGGAAAGCAGTGAGACACTCAGCCACGGGAGAGAGATGAGAGAGGAAAGCAGTGAGACACTCAGCCACGGGAGAGAGATGAGAGAGGAAAGCAGTGAGACACTCAGCCACGAGAGAGAGAGGAAAGCAGTGAGACACTCAGCCACGGGAGAGAGATGAGAGAGGAAAGCAGTGAGACACTCAGACACGAGAGAGAGAGGAAAGCAGTGAGACACTCAGCCACGGGAGAGAGATGAGAGAGGAAAGCAGTGAGACACTCAGCCACGGGAGAGAGATGAGAGAGGAAAGCAGTGAGACACTCAGCCACGAGAGAGAGAGGAAAGCAGTGAGACACTCAGCCACGGGAGAGAGATGAGAGAGGAAAGCAGTGAGACACTCAGCCACGGGAGAGAGAGGAAAGCAGTGAGACACTCAGCCACAGGAGAGAGTAAGAGAGAGAGGAAAGCAGTGAGACTCTCAGCCACGGGAGAGAGTGAGAGAGAGAGGAAAGCAGTGAGACACTCAGCCACGGGAGAGAGATGAGAGAGGAAAGCAGTGAGACACTCAGCCACGAGAGAGAGATGAGAGAGGAAAGCAGTGAGACACTCAGCCACGAGAGAGAGAGGAAAGCAGTGAGACACTCAGCCACAGGAGAGAGTGAGAGAGAGAGGAAAGCAGTGAGACTCTCAGCCACGGGAGAGAGTGAGAGAGAGAGGAAAGCAGTGAGACACTCAGCCACGGGAGAGAGTGAGAGAGAGAGGAAAGCAGTGAGACTCTCAGCCACGGGAGAGAGAGAGAGGAAAGCAGTGAGACACTCAGCCACGGGAGAGAGATGAGAGAGGAAAGCAGTGAGACACTCAGCCACGAGAGAGAGATGAGAGAGGAAAGCAGTGACACACTCAGCCACGAGAGAGAGAGGAAAGCAGTGAGACACTCAGCCACGGGAGAGAGTGAGAGAGAGAGGAAAGCAGTGAGACTCTCAGCCACGGGAGAGAGTGAGAGAGAGAGGAAAGCAGTGAGACACTCAGCCACGGGAGAGAGATGAGAGAGTTATAGAGATAGGCATGGGTAAACAGAGAGAGAGAGAGAAAGAGAGAGAGAGAGAGAGAGAGAGAGAGAGATAGACACAAGGAGAGAGAGGGAAAAAGGGGAGTCCATGCCAAAAAGGTACTCTGGTCTATAAATACAGAGTGAAACACTCACAACATCAATAACAGTCCTGTCAACATCCTAACGTTCTCTATCGTTGGCCCAGGGATCGTATCGGATTGGTCGGTCTCATGGGGCGAGGTCTCCCTGACGTGCTGTATTGGTCTGTTTACCGGAGTGATCTGCCAGTCTGTGCCTCCATCCCCCTTTCTCTCTCTTCCCTCCATCCCCATCTTGTCTCCTCCTCCTACTCCCCTGTCTTCCACTCCACTCCCCCGACTGTCTGTGCCCCCATCCTTCTCTCTCCATCTCTCCATCCTTTCATGTCCCTCTTGTCCTCCTCTCCTGTCTTCCCCTCTACTCCTCAAGAGGTTATTTATAGAATGACTCCGGATGCATCTCTCCTCCTCTCCTCTCCTCCGCTGCTTTAGGCCCACACTGGTTTCCATCTTGGGCAAGGATTCTCTCTTCTTTTTTTCATTTCATTCCTCCCTTTCTGTCTGTGTCTGTCTCCTGTTTTCTCAATGGGTTGATGGGTTCAAGGGACACGGCACCTTTTACATTTCTCCCTTCCCTTTTTCACTCTCTCTTCCCTACAAGCTCCTCTTTATTCTATTTCTCTCTCTCTCTCTCTCTCTCTCTCTCTCTCTCTCTCTCTCTCTCTCTCTCTCTCTCTCTCTCTCTCTTTCAATTAAATTAAATTCAAAGGGCTTTATTGGCATGGGAAACATATGTTAACATTGCCAAAGCAAGTGAAGTAGATAATAAACAAAAGTGAAAAAAATTATACAAATGAACAGTAAATGTTACACTCAGAGAAGTTCCAGATGAGATGTGCAAATAGTTCAATTACAAAAGGGAAAATAAATAAACATAAATATGGGTTGTATTTACAAGGGTGTTTGTACTTCACTGGTTGCCCTTTTCTTAAGGCAACAGGTCACAAATCTTGCTGCTGTGATGGCACACTGTGGCATTTCACCCAGTAGATATGGGAGTTTATCAAAATTGGGTTTATTTTCAAATTCTTTGTGGATCTGTGTAATCTGAGGGAAATTTGTCTCTCTAATATGGTCATACATTTGGCAGGAGGTTAAGAAGTGCAGCTCAGTTTCCACCTCATTTTGTGGGCAGTGTGCACATAGCCTGTCTTCTCTTGAGAGCCAGGTCTACCTACAGTGGCCTTTCTCAATATCAAGGCTATGGTCACTGAGTCTGTACATAGTCAAAAGCTTTCCTTAATTTTGTGTCAGTCACAGTGGTTAGGTATTCTGCCACTGTGTACTCTCTGTTTAGGGCCAAATAGCATTCTGCTCTGTTTTTTGTTAATTCTTTCCAATGTGTCAAGTAATTATCTTTTTGTTGTCTCATGATTTGGTCAGATCTAATTGTTTTGCTGTAATTGGGCTCTGTGGTGTCTGTTTGTGTTTATGAACAGAGCCCCAGGACCAGCTTGCTTAGTGGACTCTTCTCCAGGTTCATCTCTCTGTAGCTGATGGCTTTATTATGGAAGGTTTGGGAATCGCTTCCTTTTAGGTGGTTGTAGAATTTCAATGGCTTTTTTCTGGATTTTCATAATTAGCGGGTATCGGCCTAATTCTGCCCTGCATGCATTATTCGGTGTTTTACGTTGTACACAAGGGATATTTTTGCAGAATTCTGCATGCATCAATTTGTTGTTTGTCCCATTTCGTGAATTCTTGGTTGGTGAGCAGACTCCAGACCTCACAACCATAAAGGGCAATGGGTTCTATAACTGTCTTAAGTATTTTTAGCCAGATGCTAATTGGTATGCCAAGTTTTCTGTTCCTTTTGATGGCATAGAAGGCCCTTCTTGCCTTGTCTCTAAGATCTTTCACAGCTTTGTGGAAGTTATCTGTGGCGCTGATGTTAGACCGAGGTATTCTCGCTCTCGTTTTAACTTTCACACAACCAGCCACACCCCTAATTCCTCAAAAGCAGTCTGCATCAATTACATCAGCTTTATTCTCTAATGACTGTTTCCATGGCGAGGTCAAAGGTCAGGGAGGTCAGCGGTGCATCTAGTCCATTGCTCACGGAGAGAGAGAGAGAGAGTCTGTTTTCTCATCCTGTCAGACTAAGGAAGCCTGCTAGGTATTAGTCTGGTGAATCAGCTGATGGGACTGAAACAGTACCCACCCCCTTCTCCTCTTCCTCCTCCTCCTCACACACACACACAACACACACGCACACACACACAAAGATGCTAACACACACACACACATTACACACACACACATATACACGAACAAACAAACAAACACACACACACCACCCCCTTCTTCCGGCAATGTATTCATAGCAGCGCTAATTAATAACTCTCCATGGATAAATGGAGCGAGAGAGAGAGAGAGGGAGGGAGAAACAGAAGGAGAGAGAGAAAGAGAGAGTGATTGAGAAGGAGAGAGAGATAGAGATAGAGAGAAAGACAGGAGAGAGGGAGAGACCGAAGGAGAGACCGTGAGAGAGAGAGAGAGAGAGAGAGAGAGAGAGAGAGAGAGAGAGAGAGAGAGAGAGAGAGAGAGAGGGAGAGACAGAAGGAGACAGAGAGAGGGACAAAAGGAGAGAGGGACTCCTTCTACATGGTGAGCTGAATATAGAAGGCCCCCGTCGCAAACACAGCCGTGAGTATATGTGCGTGTGTATGCTTGTGAGTGTGTGTGTGTATGTGTGTGTATGTGTGTGTCAGGGCTATCCCACATCTGGACTGTAGGTCCTCCTCTATGGCTAGCCTGCTGGAGATGATAATCCACTTCCATTGTCCTAGACAGAGGCCAGCCAGTCCACTACAGTTAGCTGCCTCTCATAATCCACTATGACAGCCTCTGTCCAATAGCTGTGTGTGTGTGTGTGTGTGTGTGTGTGTGTGTGTGTGTGTGTGTGTGTGTGTGTGTGTGTGTGTGTGTGTGTGTGTGTGTGTGTGTCTGTGTGGGTGTGGGTGTGTGTGTGTGTGTGTGTGTGTGTGTGTGTGTGTGTGTGTGTGTGTGTGTGTGTGTGTATGTGTATGTGTGTAGTAGCTCCCTTTGTGCCTACTCCAAGGCTGGCACAATGGGGGCAACACCATGCTTCCTGCACTCAGCATCCCTCCCTCAGCAATCCTCCCAGGAGAGACAGGCATGTGACATGTGATGAGTTTGACTCCAGGATAGGAAGATACTTCCTGGATAGGATGTACAGGCCATGAACGATCAATGCTGTAATCTTTTCCCCTTTGGAAGGGTGTTTGGAATGTTGTAATGTATTTCTCTTTGGAAGGGTGTTTGGAATGTTGTAATGTATTTCTCTTTTGAAGGGTGTTTGGAATGTTGTAATGTATTTCTCTCTGGAAGGGTGTTTGGAATGTTGTAATGTATTTCTCTCTGGAAGGGTGTTTGGAATGTTGTAATGTATTTCTCTCTGGAAGGGTGTTTGGAATGTTGTAATGTATTTCTCTCTGGAAGGGTGTTTGGAATGTTGTAATGTATTTCTCTCTGGAAGGGTGTTTGGAATGTTGTAATGTATTTCTCTTTGAAGGGTGTTTGGAATGTTGTAATGTATTTCTCTTTTGAAGGGTGTTTGGAATGTTGTAATGTATTTCTCTCTGGAAGGGTGTTTGGAATGTTGTAATGTATTTCTCTCTGGAAGGGTGTTTGGAATGTTGTAATGTATTTCTCTCTGGAAGGGTGTTTGGAATGTTGTAATGTATTTCTCTCTGGAAGGGTGTTTGGAATGTTGTAATGTATTTCTCTCTGGAAGGGTGTTTGGAATGTTGTAATGTATTTCTCTCTGGAAGGGTGTTTGGAATGTTGTAATGTATTTCTCTCTGGAAGGGTGTTTGGAATGTTGTAATGTATTTCTCTCTGGAAGGGTGTTTGGAATGTTGTAATGTATTTCTCTCTGGAAGGGTGTTTGGAATGTTGTAAAGTATTTCTCTCTGGAAGGGTGTTTGGAATGTTGTAATGTATTTCTCTCTGGAAGGGTGTTTGGAATGCTGTAATGTATTTCTCTCTGGAAGGGTGTTTGGAATGCTGTAATGTATTTCTCTCTGGAAGGGTGTTTGGAATGCTGTAATGTATTTCACTTTGGAAGGGTGTTTGGAATGCTGTAATGTATTTCACTTTGGAAGGGTGTTTGGAATGCTGTAATGTATTTCTCTCTGGAAGGGTGTTTGGAATGCTGTAATGTATTTCTCTCTGGAAGGGTGTTTGGAATGCTGTAATGTATTTCACTTTGGAAGGGTGTTTGGAATGCTGTAATGTATTTCACTTTGGAAGGGTGTTTGGAATGCTGTAATGTATTTCTCTCTGGAAGGGTGTTTGGAATGCTGTAATGTATTTCTCTCTGGAGGGTTCAACAAGAGGGAGTTCAAAAGGAAGGACGTTGGCTGGTTTAGTCATCAATAGCAAACCCAGAACTATGTAGACGGAATAGTTGTTTGAGAGTTTTTAAAGGTGAGCCTAGAAAAAAGAGATGGTTGGAGGTTTGAGAGAGAGAGATAAAGCGAGAGAGAGAAAGAGAGATAAAGCGAGAGAGAGAGAGAGAGATAAAGCGAGAGAGAGAGAGAGATAAAGCGAGAGAGAGAGACAGTGACCTGTTGCCCCAAGAAAATGGCAGCCAGTGAAGCACAAACACCATTGTAAATACAACCATTATTTATGTTTATTTAACTATTTACACATAATATGACATTTGCAATGTCTTTATTCTTTTGGAACTTTTGTCAGTGTGATGTTTACTGTTCATTTTTATTGTTTATTTCACTTTGGTTGAAAAAAGGTGATATCTAGTTCACTTGCTTTGGCAATGTTAACATATGTTTCCCATGCCAGTAAAGCCCTTTGAATTGAATTGAGACAGAGGTACAGAGAAAGATAGACTGAAGTTTTAGATCAAGAGAGTTAGAGAGTTAGAGAGACACATTGAGAGAGAGAGAGAGAGAGAGAGAGAGAGAGAGAGAGTTGATGAAGTGATGATGTTGAATAAATGAGTGTGTGTGATGGCGCTGCCAGCCTGGTGTCAGAGGAGAGAGATACCAGGATGTAGCAGGGAGGAAGTCTGTGCCAGTACTCAGAGGACCAGACTGTCTCTCTGTCTCCGATGTGTGTGTGTGTGTGTGTGTGTGTGTGTGTGTGTGTGTGTGTGTGTGTGTGTGTGTGCGAGTGAATGTGTCTGTCCCCGGTGTGCCAATGGTGCCATCAAAATCAAATCAAATCAAATTTTATTGGTCACATACACGTTAGCAGATGTTATTGCAGGCGATGCGAAATGCTTGTGCTTCTAGCTCCGACAGTGCAGTAATATCTTTTTATTTTATTTATTTTTTATTTCACCTTTATTTAACCAGGTAGGCTAGTTGAGAACAAGTTCTCATTTGCAACTGCGACCTGGCCAAGATAAAGCATAGCAGTGTGAGCATACAACAAAGAGTTACACATGGAGTAAACAATTAACAAGTCAATAACACAGTAGAAAACAAAGGGGGGGTCTATATACAATGTGTGCAAAAGGCATGAGGAGGTAGGCAAATAATTACAATTTTGCAGATTAACACTGGAGTGATAAAAGATCAGATGGTCATGTACAGGTAGAGATATTGGTGTGCAGAAGAGCAGAAAAGTAAATAAATAAAAACATTATGGGATGAGGTAGGTGAAAAGGGTGGGCTATTTACCAATAGACTATGTACAGCTGCAGCGATCGGTTAGCTGATGTTTGAAGTTGGTGAGGGAGATAAAAGTCTCCAACTTCAGCGATTTTTGCAATTCGTTCCAGTCACAGGCAGCAGAGTACTGGAACGAAAGGCGGCCGAATGAGGTGTTGGCTTTAGGGATGATCAGTGAGATACACCTGCTGGAGCGCGTGCTACGGATGGGTGTTGCCATCGTGACCAGTGAGCTGAGATAAGGCGGAGCTTTACCTAGCATAGACTTGTAGATGACCTGGAGCCAGTGGGTCTGGCGACGAATATGTAGCGAGGGCCAGCCGACTAGAGCATACAAGTCGCAGTGGTGGGTGGTATAAGGTGCTTTAGTGACAAAACGGATGGCACTGTGATAGACTGCATCCAGTTTGCTGAGTAGAGTGTTGGAAGCCATTTTGTAGATGACATCGCCGAAGTCGAGGATCGGTAGGATAGTCAGTTTTACTAGGGTAAGCTTGGCGGCTTGAGTGAAGGAGGCTTTGTTGCGGAATAGAAAGCCGACTCTTGATTTGATTTTCGATTGGAGATGTTTGATATGAGTCTGGAAGGAGAGTTTGCAGTCTAGCCAGACACCTAGGTACTCATCCAGGGTGGTGATGCTAGTCGGGCATGCAGGTGCAGGCAGCGACCGGTTGAAAAGCATGCATTTGGTTTTACTAGCGTTTAAGAGCAGTTGGAGGCCACGGAAGGAGTGTTGTATGGCATTGAAGCTTTTTTGGAGGTTAGATAGCACAGTGTCCAAAGACGGGCCGAAAGTATATAGAATGGTGTCGTCTGCGTAGAGGTGGATCAGGGAATCGCCCGCAGCAAGAGCAACATCATTGATATACACAGAGAAAAGAGTCGGCCCGAGAATTGAACCCTGTGGCACGGCCATAGAGACTGCCAGAGGACCGGACAGCATGCCCTCCGATTTGACACACTGAACTCTGTCTGCAAAGTAATTGGTGAACCAGGCAAGGCAGTCATCCGAAAAACCGAGGCTACTGAGTCTGCCGATAAGAATATGGTGATTGACAGAGTCGAAAGCCTTGGCAAGGTCGATGAAGACGGCTGCACAGTACTGTCTTTTATCGATGGCGGTTATGATGTCGTTTAGTACCTTGAGTGTGGCTAAGGTGCACCCATGACCGGCTCGGAAACCAGATTGCACAGCGGAGAAGGTACGGTGGGATTCGAGATGGTCAGTGACCTGTTTGTTGACTTGGCTTTCGAAGACCTTAGATAGGCAGGGCAGGATGGATATAGGTCTGTAACAGTTTGGGTCCAGGGTGTCTCCCCCTTTGAAGAGGGGGATGACTGCGGCAGCTTTCCAATCCTTGGGGATCTCAGACGAGATGAAAGAGAGGTTGAACAGGCTGGGAATAGGGGTTGCGACAATGGTGGCAGATAGTTTCAGAAATAGAGGGTCCAGATTGTCAAGCCCAGCTGATTTGTACGGGTCCAGGTTTTGCAGCTCTTTCAGAACATCTGCTATCTGGATTTGGGTAAAGGAGAACCTGGAGAGGCTTGGGCGAGGAGCTGCGGGGGGGGCGGAGCTGTTGGCCGAGGTTGAAGTAGCCAGGCGGAAGGCATGGCCAGCCGTTGAGAAATGCTTATTGAAGTTTTCGATAATCATGGATTTATCAGTGGTGACCGTGTTACCTAGCCTCAGTGCAGTGGGCAGCTGGGAGGAGGTGCTCTTGTTCTCCATGGACTTCACAGTGTCCCAGAACTTTTTGGAGTTGGAGCTACAGGATGCAAACTTCTGCCTGAAGAAGCTGGCCTTAGCTTTCCTGACTGACTGCGTGTATTGGTTCCGGACTTCCCTGAACAGTTGCATATCACGGGGACTATTCGATGCTATTGCAGTCCGCCACAGGATGTTTTTGTGCTGGTCGAGGGCAGTCAGGTCTGGGGTGAACCAAGGGCTGTATCTGTTCTTAGTTCTGCATTTTTTGAACGGAGCATGCTTATCTAAAATGGTGAGGAAGTTACTTTTAAAGAATGACCAGGCATCCTCAACTGACGGGATGAGGTCAATGTCCTTCCAGGATACCCGGGCCAGGTCGATTAGAAAGGCCTGCTCACAGAAGTGTTTTAGGGAGCGTTTGACAGTGATGAGGGGTGGTCGTTTGACTGCGGCTCCGTAGCGGATACAGGCAATGAGGCAGTGATCGCTGAGATCCTGGTTGAAGACAGCGGAGGTGTATTTGGAGGGCCAGTTGGTCAGGATGACGTCTATGAGGGTGCCCTTGTTTACAGAGTTAGGGTTGTACCTGGTGGGTTCCTTGATGATTTGTGTGAGATTGAGGGCATCTAGCTTAGATTGTAGGACTGGCGGGGTGTTAAGCATATCCCAGTTTAGGTCACCTAACAGAACAAACTCTGAAGCTAGATGGGGGGCGATCAATTCACAAATGGTGTCCAGGGCACAGCTGGGAGCTGAGGGGGGTCGGTAGCAGGCGGCAACCGTGAGAGACTTATTTCTGGAGAGAGTAATTTTCAAAATTAGTAGTTCGAACTGTTTGGGTATGGACCTGGAAAGTATGACATTACTTTGCAGGCTATCTCTGCAGTAAACTGCAACTCCTCCCCCTTTGGCAGTTCTATCTTGACGGAAGATGTTATAGTTGGGTATGGAAATCTCTGAATTTTTGGTGGCCTTCCTGAGCCAGGATTCAGACACAGCAAGGACATCAGGGTTAGCAGAGTGTGCTAAAGCAGTGAGTAAGACAAACTTAGGGAGGAGGCTTCTGATGTTGACATGCATGAAACCAAGGCTTTTTCGAACACAGAAGTCAACAAATGAGGGTGCCTGGGGACATGCAGGGCCTGGGTTTACCTCCACATCACCCGCGGAACAGAGAAGGAGTAGTATGAGGGTGCGGCTAAAGGCTATCAAAACTGGTCGCCTAGAGCGTTGGGGACAGAGAATAAGAGGAGCAGGTTTCTGGGCATGGTAGAATATATTCAGGGCATAATGCGCAGACAGGGGTATGGTGGGGTGCGGGTACAGCGGAGGTAAGCCCAGGCACTGGGTGATGATGAGAGAGGTTGTATCTCTGGACATGCTGGTAGTAATGGGTGAGGTCACCGCATGTGTGGGAGGTGGGACAAAGGAGTTATCAGGGGTATGAAGAGTGGAACTAGGGGCTCCATTGTGAACTAAAACAATGATAACTAACCTGAACAACAGTATACAAGGCATATTGACATTTGAGAGAGACATACAGCGAGGCATACAGTAATCACAGGTGTTGAATTGGGAAAGCTAGCTAAAACAGTAGGTGAGACAACAGCTAATCAGCTAGCACAACAACAGCAGGTAAAATGGCGTAGACTAGGCAACGGGGCCAACAGATAAAACAAACAAGCAGAATGGAGTACCGTGATTTATGGACAGTCCAGCGTGCATCAGCTATGTAGCCAAGAGATCAGTGTCCAGGGGGCAGCGGTGGATGGGGAAGGGAAGCTGGACTGGCGAGTGTTATCCAGGTAAAAAAAAAACGAACAATGACTAAATAGCTTGTAGCTAGTTAGCTGGTTAGCTTCTGGAGGTTCTTGAGTGTGTTCTAAAAATAAATAAAAAATAATAGCGATTCCGTATCACATTGGGTGAGGCAGGTTTCCGGAAGGTATAAACAAATTAAAAGTCAAAAGAGATAGAAAGTAAATATGGGTCCGGTGGGCGTTTGGGACGCGGCGATTCAGGCGGTTAGCAGGCCTGTGCTAACAAGCTAACAGTTTGTAGGCCCGGGCTAGACAAGGTAGCAGTTAGCGGACCGGAGCTGGACAAGCTAGCAGTTAGCAGGCCGAATTAGCAAGCAGGGAGATAGCGAGGGCTAGAGAGTTAGCCTTTGGGGGACGTCGCGATGGGGTGAGTCTGTTTATTCCTCTTCATGCGGTGACATCGATAGACCGGTCGTGGGCCCGGGTATTGTAGCTCAGGAGTATGCTACGGTGGTAGCGCAGGCCGGGCTAGCTTCAAGCTAAGTGGGTGGAAACGCTAGCCAGGGGTAATCATCCGGGGTTGCGGTTTAGCTAGATAGCTAGTTGTGAAGATCCAGCGTATTTGGAAGCTTAGGTTTAGCAAAATGTTTTTAAAGGGATAGCTATGTAAAAAACGAAAAATAAACAAAATATAAACAAAATATACAGGGACACGACACGACAGGACGACTTACTGCTACGCCATCTAACAAATTACTGAACATATACCACAAATCTAAGTAGGAATGAATTAGGACTATATATATATATGGACGAGCGATGTCAGAGTTGAACAGACTAAGATACAGTAGAATAGTATATAAAACAGCAAATACACATGAGATGAGTAATGCCAGATATGTAAACATTATTAAGTGACTAAGATACAGTAGAATAGTATATAAAACAGTTAATACACATGAGATATGTAAACATTAAATCAAATCAAACTGCAAATTGCAAATTGTCTGGGTAGCCATTTGACTAGATGTTCAGGAGTCTTATGGCATGTGGGTAGAAGCTGTTTAGAAGCCTCTTGGACCTAGACTTGGCACTCCGGTACCACTTGCCATGCGGTAACAGAGAGAACAGCCACTAGGTGGCTGGAGTCTTTGACAATTCTTAGGGCCTTCCTCTGCCTGGTATGGAGGTCCTGGATGGCAGGAAGCTTGGCTGGGCCGTTCTCACTACCCTATGTAGTGCCTTGCGGTTGGATGCAGAGCCGTTGCCATACCAAGCAATGATGCCACCATGATGCTCTCAATGGTGCAGCTCTAGAACCTTTTGAGGATCTGAGGACCCATGCCAAATCTTTTCAGTCTCCAGAGGGGGAATAGGTTTTGTCGTGCCCTCTTCACGACTGTCTTGGTGTGCTTGGACCATGTTAATTTGTTGGTGATGTGGACACCAAGGAACTTGAAGCTCTCAACCTGCTCCACTGCAGCCCTTTCGATGAGAATGGGGGTGTGCTTGGTCCTCTTTTTCCTGTAGTCCACAATCATCTCCTTTGTCTTGATCACGTTGAGAGATAGGTTGTTGTACTGGCACCTCACGGCCAGGACTAAGATACCATAGAATAGTACAGAATACAGAATATACATATGAAATGAGTAATGCTAGCTATGTAAACATTATTAAGTGACTAAGATACCGTAGAATAGTATAGAATACAGTATATACATATGAGATGAGTAATGCCAGATATGTAAACATTATTAAGTGACTAAGATACCGTAGAATAGTATAGAATACAGTATATACATATGAAATAAGTAATGCTAGCTATGTAAACATTATTAAGTGACTAAGATACAGTGGAATAGTATAGAATACAGTATATACATATGAAATGAGTAATGCTAGCTACGTAAACATTATTAAGTGACTAAGATACCGTAGAATAGTATAGAATACAGTATATACATATGAGATGAGTAATGCCAGATATGTAAACATTATTAAATTGAATAGTGTGCCATTCCTTAAAGTGGCCAGTGATTTCTAGTCTATGCCTATAGGCAGCAGCCTCTAATGTGCTAGTGATGGCTGTTTAACAGTCTGATGGCCTTGAGATAGAAGCTGTTTTTCAGTCTCTCGGTCCCAGCTTTGATGCACCTGTACTGATCTCTCCTTCTGGATGATAGCAGGGTAAACAGGCAGTGGCTCGGGTGGTTGTTGTCCTTGATGATCTTTTTGGACTTCTTGTGACATCGGTGTACTGTAGGTGTTCTGGAGGGCAGGTAGTTTGCCCCTGGTAATGTGTTGGGCAGACCGCACCACCCTCTGGAGAGCCTTGCAGTTGCGGGTGGTGCAGTTGCCATACCAGGCGGTGATACATCTCTTTTGTTTTGTAGACGTTCAGTGAGAAGATGTTTTCCAAACACCACATTCCCCGATCCCTCACCTCCTCCCTGTAGGCTGTCTCGTCATATTTGGTAATCAAGCCTACTACTGTTGTGTCGTCTGCAAACTTGATGATTGAGATGCATGCAGTCATGGGTGAACAGGGGGTATAGGAGGGGGCTGAGCATGCACCCTTGTGGGGCCCTAGTGTTGAGGATTAGTGGGGTGGAGGTGATATTTCCTACCTTCACCACCTGGGGGCGGCCCATCAGGAAGTCCAGGACCCAGTTGCACAGGGCGGGGTTCAGACCCATATGCTGCCCACCCAGAATGCTCTGGGGCAAAGGGACCCCCAGCCAACACCAGAACCGTATCAGGCTACAAGGGGCTGCTTCCCAATACCACACCCTTTTCCAGAATTGTAAAATTGCACACTCTCTGTGATGGATGTAAAATAATTTGATTGGTGAAAGCATTGACTGGTGGGAGTTTTCACCATTGTTAAGTGAAGTCCATGTGAGAAAGTGTGCAAGTGCACACTTCCGGATAAGGGTGGATAATAGGGATGCAGCCGTTGTTTCTGAAGCAAACTCCTGTCCTCCATTCTCCCCATCACGGCGACCATATTGCACGGCTCCTCTCCTGCCCTGCTCACCATGTCTCCTTGTCCTCCTTTCCCTTGGCCAGGCTGTGTTCACTCCACTGTGTGTTCATGGGTTAGTTTGTAGTCTGCTGCTCACCACCGTGGAGAGATGTGTCATAGACACCATTCCTGGCATTCAAAGCTGTTCACAAATACTGCTGCATGCTTCAGAAACAATTCTATTTATTTATGGTTCATACTCAAATAGTACTTTTCTTCAATTAGTTCGGTGCTTCAGGGGAGCATTTCCAAACAGAGTCTGGGTGGTTTGGTTTGGAATTGTCAAATCCCATTTTGATATAACTTCAGTGTTTATTATGTAATGTTCATTTCCCCCTGACAGATAAAAGTACATCTGTTTTTTCCCTAAATTTACCCGGACGCTAACCCCTGCCTTTTAGAGAAAGATCCATCCCCTAGTCTGATAAAGCCAAGTTGTTATCTACTGTCCTCTCTAAGAACACTAACAGCTGGTTCTCTGACACACCATGACACCAGGGTGTTAACGCGGGCAGTTTTTCCATGACTACAGGCCGTGCACTCTCTGTTTCTGACAGCTGTTCCCATGGCGCCGGTTGTTGCCTCAGGAGCTGGACTTCGATTGGTCTGACAGATTCCACTCTAGGGTCAGTCAATTCAGTGCCACCGCCGACCAATGACATTGCTTGCTTCTCATTACTTCTTACTTTGTATTATAGATAGAGAGCACCATTGACTTGAGTATCACCACCTGTAGATTTGTCTCCATGTGAAATGATGACAATAACGGATCATATTTCATATATCACAGATGCAGAATTGGTATGAGGATTTCAAAGAGTTTTGATTCCATTGATGCTTTGATGTAGGGCCTCAAGGTTACAATATGTTGAGAACAACCTTCAAACAGTCCTTCACACAGCTTTTAACTTAAAAATAGCTTGCTACATTAAGAAATGTACAACGCAAACTGTTCTGAAACACATTAATGTGCTCCAGTTTCAACTGTTCTGCCTTATTATTATTCGACTATGCTGGTCATTTATGAACATTTGAACATCTTGGCCATGTTCTGTTATAATCTCCACCCGGCACAGCCAGAAGAGGACTGGCCACCCCACATAGCCTGGTTCCTCTCTAGGTTTCTTCCTAGGTATTGGCCTTTCTAGGGAGTTTTTCCTAGCCACCGTGCTTCTACACCTGCATTGCTTGCTGTTTGGGGTTTTAGGCTGGGTTTCTGTACAGCACTTTGAGATATCAGCTGATGTACGAAGGGCTATATAAATAAATTTGATTCGATTTGATTTGATTAATGTGTAGTCTCTCATATCATTCA